>NW_015506061.1:238899-269200 GCF_001515645.1 Sinocyclocheilus grahami | reverse complement strand
AAATAACAATTTGGTCCCTCGTATCTCTTTGCCACCGTGAAATCTTCTCAGTCTCTCCAAGAATACGGCCATACGGCCGGGAAGTAAGAAAACACACAGTCCATGTATTCTCAATACTTCAATTTATTCACAGAAATACAATAGGCATGTTATAAAATTGCCACATATACAGAAAAACATATCCATATAAGGAATAGACTTCCTGGCGACAGAGGCTGAACCCCCCTTATAAATCAGCACAAACTCCTTTACCTTGAATATTGAGTAAGAGACATTCAAACACCATACAAGAGAGAGAGAGAACAGATAGAGGAGGGGTGATTCAGAGAAGGAGAGAGAAAGAGTGAGAAAGGAGGGGTACGGCATCAAAAGACAGAGAGTGTTTTCTAACAACAGATAAAACCACAAGATATAAAAGTAGTGTTAACACTATGATATTAGAGTCTATGAATGTTTGGCACAAAGGTGTGTTACTGTTCAAGTCTCAGTGTTCAGATCAGTATGTTCAATAATGTGTCCTTGACCTTCACTGTGTAATATTTTTTTATCATACTGTGTTGTAAATAAAATGTCTGCCCACTGCTCCGTGTGTGTGTTCACTACTGTATGTGTGCACTTGGATGGGTTAAATGCAGAGCACAAATTCCGAGTATTGGTCACCATACTTGGCCACACGTAACTTCACTTTTTTTTAAAAATCATATATTGTATATGCAATTACAGATATATATTTTTAAAATAATTCATATTTATAAAGCAATATAAAGCTACCAAGTAGAAAGCTTCTGTTTTATGTAATAACTTTAAGGATTTAGCTTTTATTTAAGCTTTTAGGGAATCGATTCTTAAAGATTCAATGTTGATTTCTTCAAGTTGATCTGATTCAAAATTTAGAGCTTATACTTTATCAACGGTTCATCCAGCGAGTGTTAAAATCAGTATATCTTAACAATTCTGTTCATATCACTTCGTGGCCAACGACAACACAAACAAAATTGTAATCTTATTAATTTTGTGCAAGGTAACAAAGGATCTGGGCAAAGTTTGACTTTAAAATACACGACACAAGACAATACTTCTTTATAAATGAAACAAAAGTTTATTCGCTATACTATGGCACACTAAACTAAGCTAAAACACACACACACATACACACAAAAGGTTCAGGAAATGAGTTGCTGCGTTTGCATGAAGTTCCCAAAGTTCTAATACTCGTTCTCTACGAGTTCTTCAAATTCCCGAGAAACCTGAGAAAACTCATAAAAGCAGAGACTTGGCTTATCTTTACTGCTTAAAATCAATTCAGCAAGAAATGGTGATTTGTTTGTTACTTGCGTTCAAGTTGACAGCTGACAACAGGCTTCCTGGATGGCTGCTTGAGGGAATCCCGGGGCTGCGGATTGGCTGCTGACACGGTCGAATTCTGACTTATTTCTGGGGATGCCTCCGGCGATTGGTTGGTTTCCTTGTGATGTGACGATGCGCTGGAAGTTCTTCTCAGATTCTGTTTGCAAAGACTAAGCTTTGAAGATTTCTGCAGTTACGAAGTTTGACGAAGTTTTGGAGTTCTGGCGGATCACTAGCCTGATGTTACGGCTGTGAGCGCTTTGTAGCGCAATCAATAAGGCGGAAGAGCCAAAGATCCAGAGAGCAAGCAGCGAAACCACGAAGGTGTCCAGTTTTAAGCAGGCTGATTTTGTAGTGTTGGGTCGTTCTTGAACGATTCGTTCATTTTGCATGCGCAACATCCTACAGGTTCTGTACTGGAATTAGTCAAGTAGTTCACCTGTTTCGAGTCATCGGGTTTTTCCGAGTCGTTCGTTCATCACGTGACAGCCCCATAAGTTTAACCAATGCAGTCTGAGCCGGAAAGACAATTGATTAGTTCATCTCTCGAGTCTTCGGGTTTGAGTCATTCATTCATCACGTGACAGCCCCATAAGCCCAAACCCGAAGACTTGTCAGATAAGAGGTGAGGTGAGCTAATCATAGACTGAAGACCCAGGTAAACAATGAATTAATCTTTTCTGTTTCTTATAGCAGTTTTGTATTGTTTGTAGTGTGATCAACGTTTGCATAAGTAGTAAACATATTAGGGAAGTAACACCTAACATTTTAATTATATTTTGCTAAAATGAACGAAATGACTCAAAAAAAGATTCGTTCATTTTGCTGAACGAGACTCAAAGGTCCGAGTCGGTAAATTGATCCGAACTTCCCATCACTATGATTTTGGTCCATCCCAGAAGCGATTGTTCCAATCAGATATTGTTGCAGGGCCTTAACCACGCCCCATACTGTTCCTTTGTCATGCACGAATCACATGCTCCCCGTGGGGAGTATTTCTGCAGGTTTTAATAACTTCTTATAAACGTATTATCACCAGAGAATGATGCCGAATATAATTTTTTCACTCACGCCAATGTTCAGCAATTATCACAAGTTTTCATTCAACACTAAACTTCACATATCTTACACACATATTAAATGCTTTATCTGCTAAAGGGGGTTATGAAACACTGATTAAAGTTGCACTGATTACATGAAACACGTCAAGCATATATAAGACATAAAACATATTATTTGTGACTATAGTTGCCCTTTTATACTTTTAAATGACTTTAAATTATTGTCTTTTAAAATCGTCATGCAAGGTTCTGTTACTTTTGTTGTAAGAAAAGAACGCGGGTCAGTTGGGTTTCAGAAGGGCAGGAAGCAGGTGGTCAAGAGTCATGTGATAGTCATGTATAGATCCAGTGTTTGCAGGCCTGAGGGCGTCAGTTAATTTACTCGTCCTTTTCCTGTTGGATATAATAGTTCCATACATTGTGCCCACGAGGTGCTTCTCCTCGGCCTGTGTTGTAAGAAAATATCTATTGTCGTTCTCCTGATTGGGTTAGTTATTATCTCTCTTCTAAGTAGATAACGACAAGGCGCTGACAGGAACTGACTCAGAATATTGACGTCACGTGATAGTGATGGTTAGTTTAGACCTCGTGATGAGTTGATTCAATGGCGTATCTGTTTCTGTTCGATAGAAATCCTACATTTATGTAGCATGAAATGTACTTGAAGCTCAACTAGCAACACTTTCTGAATAGTTTGCCCAACACTGGAGCCATTATTGTCTGAATTTTTACACATTTTGTTGCCAGTATGTTCTGCAGTTTATAAACACTCCAGGCAGATACATGACAGAGCCATCTACACCACTTTGTCCCTGCTGTCCTGGCTTCATGTAGGCAGCCCGTCCCTGCTCGTCAGAGCCGAACACAGCCATGAACAGATGTGAAACCACGCTCAGAGGAGAATTAATTTACGCAGAACCCTAGATAAGGTCTCCTGTAGGCCTGGCAGCTATTTCCAAAAGTCCTAGTATTTACTAAGTAATTTAATACAGATGCAATAAACTTTCTGCTGTTTTGATAGACATTTATGGTCATGTCATTATTAAATCAAAATTTACCCAATTTACTAATGTAATGCATGTTCCTGGATCTTTTTGAAATTTGAGTTTTAAATTCAAGTTTAAATTTAAATTCATGTTTTAAAATGATTGTTCGGTTACACTTTAATTTAGGGACCAATTCTGACTATGAACTAGTTGTTTAGTATCATTCATATCACTAGCATATTGGCTGTTTATTAGTAGTTATAAAGCACATAATAATACATTATTCTGCATGACCATATTTTATGTGGCTGTGTCAATGTGTACACTACTAAAGAGACTCTAACACTGCCAGGCATCTAAACAAGGGTGTGACTTGGAAATTGTCTTCCATCACTGTTTTAACTGTTAATGTTGGTTGCTTGTTTGTATTTCTTCGTCTAGCTTAGTGGGTGTGGCAATAGGAAGTGCAAACTTAGAAAATGCGCTCAGCTTAACTAGTGTATGTAAATGTTTGTGCAGATGTTTTGGTTTATCCGTTCTCTTTTTAATTGTATTATTAATTGTATTTATTTACTTAAACTCTTGTTTCTAAATCTCATGTATATCTCAAGAGTCAAAGTCAAGAGTTTTTTTTTTTTTTATAAAAAATGGTATGTTCCAATTTGGGGAGAGTGGAAAAAAATGTGTATTTAAGATGGCCACCACTAGTAGTGAGGAGTGGACAGAGGCGGACAAAGTACTCAACTCCATTACTTGAGTGAAAGTACAGATACTGCTTGTCAAATATTACTCCATTAAAAGTAAAAGTTGTAAAGACAGATATTTACTTAAGTAAAAGTACAGAAGTACTTGCTTTTAAAAGTACTTAAGTACCAAAAGTACATTTCTTTTTTTTTTATGTCAATGCACTGTTTTATTGTTGTACGTAATACCTGCAATACTTCTGAAGCAACTTAAAATACATTACACCTACTGAATACACTGTGTAGCGTCTGGACTACTCCAACACACAATATATATTTTGTTAGCTAGCTTTCACAAATACTTTGTAACACCCCAGGACGCCGAACAAGACCCTGGTTTCATGGTAACCCGATACATTTACAACCTTGTGGAATGCGAGCCGGCTCTCATTCTGCTTTCTCCAGAAACAAGGGGTACAAATGCACAGGAGAAATGGACTGTTCTACTAATTAATTCATAGGAAAACCTTTTCAATGTGATTTTCTGGATTTTTTTTCTCATTTTGTCTCTCATAGTTGAGGTATACCTATGATGAAAATTACAGGCCTCTCTCATCTTTTTAAGTGGGAGAACTTGCACAATTGGTGGCTGACTAAATACTTTTTTTCCCCACTGTAAGTACAATACTCAAGTAAATGTACTTAGTTACTGTCCGCCTCTGGGAGTGGATAGATCGCTTGGAACAAGATTGTATTGCTGTGTAGCATGTGCAACTTCAGCCTCAATGTTGTAGAGGGGAGTTGGTACTGTTTTCAGTACTTGCAGTTCTAGTTTTAGACTGTTTTTATTATAATCTTTGATGTAAGCTCTTAAACCTATTTATTTGCACATTTTACACATCTGATCTAAATAAACAACCATTTGGACTCCAACTTTGCTATTGATCCTCCTTGTGACTGCTCAGGTCCTTATCACAAAGGGGTTCTTTATTTCCAACCACGTACGCGGAAGACACAGCATTAATACCCGAGATTTCCAATTGTGGGAAGGTATTTAGATGAAATTTAGACAGCAGAAAAAAGAGGTAACACTTTATTTCGATAGTCCATTTTAGACATTCTACTAACTATAAGTAACTTTGTAACTACATGTCAACTACATGTCAACTACATGTCAACTACATGTCAACTACATGTCAACTACATGTCAACTACATGTCAACTACATGTCAACTACATGTCAACTACATGTCAACTACATGTCAACTACATGTCAACTACATGTCAACTACATGTCAACTACATGTCAACTACATGTCAACTACATGTCAACTACATGTCAACTACATGTCAACTACATGTCAACTACATGTCAACTACATGTCAACTACATGTCAACTAGCAGTTAGTAGAGTATTAGTAGACTATCTGCTTAATATCTTCTAACACTTTCTTTGTCAACATTCTACTAACCCTAAACCTACTTACTCTACTCTAAATTAATGAGAATTAGTTGACATGTAGTTGACATGTAGTTACAAAGTTACTTATAGTTAGTAGAATGTCTAAAATGGACTATCGAAATAAAGAGTAACCAAAAAAAAAAAAAGGAAACACATTCCACAAATGTGCAAAGGAACAAAATATCAGCTTCAGGTAATTCTCCTTCTTAGGAAAATCAATTTGGGCCAATTTGAATCAATTTCTCTTTTACAACTTTATAAAGATTGTCCCACCGCTTCAAAAATAAAAAAAGGGCACTAAAGGCTTGGTGTGATTAATCAAAAACCAGGTAAACAATGGTAGTGGCTTATGGTGCTTAAGAATAAATAACAAAATATAAAAATATTGTTATAGACACATTCTCAAACCACTTACAACTGTTGATCAAATAAATCAAAGTAAATTCTTTTTTTTTGAGTGTACATAAACATTTACCAAAAATAAATAAATAAATATCACTCACTCTGTGATGCGCTGCACCGCCATAGAAACTCAAGCAGTCACCTAGCATTCACACTCACGTGCCTTTATTCTTTCCTCTAATATTATTTTATTAAAGGAAAAATAAGTTTAGTTTACTTTATCAATACTTAATCAAAGTTTAGTTTATTTTACAAAAAAAAAACATTTAATGATTACGTTAAACAAGCACTTATGCTCAATCGGCACCACCGCGGCCTGCACGATTCCTCCATGCATTAATCTCTCACACTCGGAGAAATACAAAATCTGTGGGATAACTGACTGCTCCAACTGCTCAGAAACCAGGCTAATACCGAACCGAGGGTTTCCTCCTTTCTTTAAGAAAACAACCGGTGTTCTTCTTCTTTTTCTTTGACGTTTAATGGCGGTTGGCAAACCAGCTTTGGTGCATATTCCAACACCTACTGGGATGGAGTGTGAGGCATTGATATCAGAAGAGAGACAGAAAAAAAAAATTATAATTAAAAGGAAAAAAAAATATACCACCTACCCTACCTTTCTATATTTTCTTGTATAACTTAGATTAACTTAGAATATAGCTTCATATCCCTTGTAAGAACTTTTAAGTATATTCTGCGAAGTTAAAGAATTTATGCCAACAGAATTTTTTTTTTTTTTAATTGAATTATTTCCCTTTCATATGCCATACAATTGATTATTAAATGCTCTATATTTTATGGAAGTCCACCTTTATTGCACTGACCAGAACCATGTTTCCCTATCATTTGAAGTGATTTGTTGAGGGCAGAATGACCAATTCTCAGACGAGAAATTACCGTATCTTCCTTTCTGTTGCCATAACTAATTCTAACTAAACCAACTTGTTTTTGTATATTTTACAGATGACAACCTTTATTTCCTTTATCCCACCTCTCCTGCCACATATTTTTAATAGCTGTTTTAATTAAACCTTTCATTTCAGATTTACCCAAAGGTATTTCTAAATCAATAACGTTATGTAAAAATTATGTTTAAGGGCCTGTTTGGCTATCTTGTCCACATGCTCGTTACCCTCCACACCAACATGAGCCGGCACCTATAAAAATACTACTAAAAGTCTCATTTGGCAAATTATATAAAGATTTTGTAAAATTTCTATTAATATACGTCTTGTCTTGAATCCGATTTTCCACTTATTAAACTAGTAAGAACTGAAAACGAATCTGAGCAAATTACTACAGCAGATGGTTTAACTTCTTCTACCCACTGTAATGCTATCATCAAAATAGCCACCATCTCTGCAGTATATACAGATATATCATTAGTAATTCTTTTTGCAGCTCTATAATTAGAAAGAGGGATATACATAGCTGCAGCTGTTCGTCCAGTTACTGGGTATAACCATCTGTAAATATTTGTAAAAATCGGAAATATTCACTCTCAAGATGCTGTTGCACTACTATCGCTTTAGGAACTTGATTTTGTTTATCCTTTATAGTTTTAAATATCTGGAGATCCACAGAAGGCATTGAGAAAAACCAAGGCGGAGATACTGGCATTGCTACTGTAGGACTAATATTAACATTATTAATACCTATTTGCCTGAGATTGTTCATATTCCCAGCAATTTCCCAAAACATTTTTAACTGGATGATTTGAAAAATGACCTTTAATATTTGACCAGTATACCAGTCTTAGCTGGAGCTCACGCAAATCCAAAGGCATTTCTCCCATCTCTACCTGCAGTGATGTTACAGGAGAGGATCTAACAGCTCCACAGCAAATTCTTAGGGCTTGACTTTGAATTGTATAATTTTTTGTTAGCAAAGCATTTGGCGCGGATCCATAAATTATCCTACCGTAATCAATCGATGATCTAATTAATGCACAATATACTCTCTTTAGTGAGTGTTTTGTGGCACCTCAGTCCAGTCCTGCCAAACATCTTAATACATTAACTCCTTTCTTACATTTATCAATTACCTTTTGAATATGTGTTCCAAATGTTAACTGGTTAAATTAATCCATCCATACTCCCAAATATCTAATAATAGATACTTGCTCTAAAGTTTGCTCATACAACTTTAATTTTACTTCATGAATTTTCTTCTTTTTTGAGAAACAAATTACCTGAGACTTTGCTACAGAAAGACGAAATCCCCACTGGTTAGTCCAGCTTTCAACAGTATCGATTGCTTTCTGCATTTTCTTCTCTAAATATCTTAGATTTCTTCCTCTTATCCATAAGGCTCCATCATCAGCATATAGTGGCCTTCCTAGTTCTGATCCTATTTCCTCAAATATACCATTTATCATACTATTGAAAAGTACCGGACTGCAAACGCTACCTTGAGGAGTTCCGTTATCTATTATGTAGGTATCAGAGTATTCTTTACCTACTCTTGCCTGTATTTTCCGTTCTTTTAGGAAATCCATAATCCAGTTAAACAACATTCCATTAATGCCCATTTGACCTAATTTTATTAACAGTCCTTCCTTCCATACCATATCATAAGCTTTCTCGATATAAAAAAATACTCCTAGGACTCCTATTTCATTTTCTAAGCAAATTACTGCATCTATGGTACTACGTCCTTTTCTGAACCCACTCTGATATGCATTTAATAACTTTCTAGTTTCCAAAACATATAATAAACATGATATAACCATTATTTCCATTATTTTACACAGGTTAGATATTAAAGCTATTGGTCTATAATTTGTTGGAACAGTATGATCTTTCCCAGGTTTAGCTATTGGCACCACTATACCTAATTTCCACGAGCTAGGAAGTCTCCTTTGCCTCCATATTTCATTATAAAGTCTTAAAATAACATTTCATCTGTTATCTGAAAGATGTTTAATCATTTCATAACATACTTAATCTTTTCCCGGTGACGTATGTTTAACTTCTTCCAAGGCCTACTTGAGTTCATATAATGTAAAAACAGCAAAATGAAAATTAGGCTGTGTTTTACTCACCCCAGAGCCATCCTAGGTGTATATGACTTTCTTCTTTCAGACGAATCCAGTCGGAGTTATATAAAAAATTGTCTTTGATCTTTCAAGCTGTTTAATGCCACTCAGCGGGTGTTGCATGCATCAGTCCAGAAGAAGATCAAAAAAGCGCCTATCCATTAAAAAAAAGCGTCTCACACGGCTCCGGGGGGTGAACAAAGGCCTCCTGTAGCGAATCGATGCATTTTTTAAAGAAAAATATCCATATTCAAAACATAATAATCACTTTAATCTAGCTTGTGCTCAGTGTTGTAAACAGAAGCGGTTCCGGGCGGATGACGTATGAGGTCGTCTTTGCGCATGAGCTGCTCAGAAGTGACGCATGCGGAAACGCAGCGGAGAGATCAAAACAAAACAAAACAACGGTCACTAATTAGAAGTACAAAACGAGGATTTGTAAAGAAGAATGTCAGAGGATTTCGATATAAGCCAAGAGGAGACTGGTTTTCCTTTGCTAAAGTAAGGAAACGTTGCTTCCTTTGATCCTGTAAACAAACGTTGGTTTTCACGAGACACACCGGTGCATGCGCAAGGCTGACCTCATACGTCATCAGCCCGGAACTGCTTCAGTGTACAACTGTTGGCACAAGCTACATTAAAGTGATTATTATGTTTTGAATATGGATATTTTACTTACAAAAACGCATCGATTGACTACAGGAGTCCTTTGTTCACCCCCCGGAGCCGTGGGTGACCGTGATTTCATCAAGTACAACATGTTCCTGGAACAACATTCCAATTAACCAATCAGAATTGAGGGATAACTTTTCAGGAAATATCTGTTTTAGGCTTACGATCAGGGTTAGGTGCTTCTACACACTTGTTAATCAGCTATTATTTCACACTGATTTTAGGAATAAATTATGGGTAGGGTTTGGGGTAGGGATTGGGTTTAGTCTATATTTTTGGACAGTAATGTTGATACAGGATCAACAAAAGATGTTGATCCAGGAACATGTCTTACTTGACAAAATCACGGCGACCGGAGACACTTTTTTGTTTAATGGATGGGCACTTTTTATTTAACTTATTTTGGACTGATGCATGCAACACCCGCTGAGTGGCATTAAACAGCTTGAAAGATCAAAGGCAATTTTTAATATAACTCCGACTGGATTCGTCTGAAAGAAGAAAGTCATATACACCTAGGATGGCTCTGGGGTGAGTAAAACAGCCTAATTTTCATTTTTGGGTGAACTAACCCTTTCATTCCCTCATATCATCTGATATATTGCTATTACTATGCAACTTTTAGAAATGCTTCTGCCAACACCTCAGCCTTTTCTTTATTATTAATAATTTGATTATTTCCACTTATTAAAACAGGAATTCTATTCGATTTTTGTATTCCCCCCATTTTCCTTATCATTCCCCATATCTCACTAATATCTATATTTTTACCTATTTTGTCACAGTATTCTTTCCAGTACTTTCTTTTAGCTGGACGTATTACTTTCCTTACTACAGCCTGTGCTCTTTTATACAATATAAAAACATAAACTTAATATGATTTCCTTACTTTCTTTAAAAACCTATTCCTTATTTTAATTACCTCGCTACACTCAACAGTCCACCAAGGTACACTTTTCTTCTTTATTCTCCCTACACTTTTTCCTATTACTTTCCCAGCAACTTTACAAAGACTTTCACATATTTTATTATTATATTGCTCTACATCTTCTATTAAACAACTTAAGTTAAGTAAATTCTGTTCACATTCTTCTTGAAATATGTCCCAATCCGCTGATTTAAATTTCCATCTAGGGATCATTCCAATATCTATTTTAGATATTTCTAATCCAATTTATAATTAATAGGAAAATGATCATGATTATGATTGCCGTCATAATTGTTAAATCTAAAACTGAATATTTCATTTTGGATACATCCAACCTGGTTGCACTTCCATCATTTATACATACCAGATTATTTGTTTCCAAAAATTCCTCCACTGTTGTAATATAGTAATTTGCCAATAGGTGTCACTGTTGTATTGACGATATTGGGTGTCGCTGCTGTTCAGTTTTTTGTCTTCCTACTTCCTTTCATTTCAGTCATGTTAAAAAAAACACGTGAAACTTCAACAGGTTATGGGCCCAGGTCTTCGCTAAAAAGGTGCTTTTTACACAGGATTTTTTGTGTGTTACATAGACAGTGTTGTGGAACTCACAATGGAGGATAGAGCGTTTATTGAAAAGCTAAGCGGCCAGAGAACTGGGCAACGGGGAAATTTCAAATGGAGCATTTGATGAAAGCAAAATGACTATGGGGCATGGTGGTGGAGACTGACAACATGCCAAAGGGAGCAAATGCACAGACAAGGGCAGAATTCGAAAAACGGAAAGAAAAAGCGTTTTCTGTGTTGGTGCTGAATGTGAGTACACCACAATTGTATCTGATAACAAGTTGTAAGACCCCTAAAGAAGCGTGGGACACACTGAAAGGACATTTAGAGAGAGATACTCTTGCAAACAAGTTGTTTCTGAAGAAAAAATACTTCAGATGTGAAATGAAGGAAGGAGAGAGCATAACTGAACATTTGAAACGAATGAAAGAATTAACTGATCAGCTAGGAGCAATAGGTGCTGTAATTGAAGAGGAGGATCAAATTGTAACACTGCTGGGTAGTTTGCCATCAAGCTATGCTACAATTGTCACTGCACTGGAAACTAAGTTGGACAATTTAAGACTGCAGTTTGTTCAGCAAGCATTAATCAATGAAGAACAAAAGCGAGTGTCTGCTTATGGTAACTATGGCAGTGGTATGTCTAGTGGAGCTGTGTCCGGTGGTGCGTCAGCGATGTCAACGCAAGTTCACGGTGATATGCAGTCTAACTCTAAGGCAGTGAAAGCTGATAAATCCAGCTCATGGAGATGTTACAAGTGTGGGAAAGAGGGACATATCAAGCGTAACTGTCCAAGAAAAAAAAAAAAAAGGAATAAAACCCACAAGGCCAAAAACGTAACATGTGAAGATGCAGAAGACTCGTCTGAGAGTGCTTTTATCGCTAAAGAGGCAAACCAGGATAAAATGATGCAACAAAACGAGTGGTTGATCGACTCTGGAGCCTCAAAGCACATGACATGTCATGAAGAAATCCTCCAAAACTACCAGCAATTTCCAAGACCACAGTCTGTGAAGCTCGGTGATGGCAGAGTGGTTGATGCCCTAGGTTTTGGTAACGTTAAACTGAGAATGACATTCAAAGTCAGTGATGTAAAAAATGTCACAATGTTTGATGTTCTGTATGTTCCCAAGTTATCAGGGAATCTCTTCTCAGTGGGAGCTGCTGTCAGAAGAGGAAATACGGGGCAATTAAAGAAGTCTCGCTGTTACGTCTGTAGTAAAGACGGAGATCTCCAAGGAATGGGAACACAAAGATCTGATGGGTTGTATCAGCTGGATGTCGAGGGAAGATTGCCTGACTGTCACTGTGCATCAAGTGCTTTAGTAACAGCCAGCTTGTGGCACCAGCGACTGGGACACACCACCAAATTGAAGGAACTTAAAAATCTGGTGAATGGAGTGAACCTTCCTGCACAGAAAGAAGTTTCCTTCTGTGAAGCCTGCGTGGAAGGGAAGTTGTCTAGGAAGCCTCATAAGCAAGTGGGAGAAATCCGTTCTAAACGCAAACTGCTGTTGGTCCATAGTGACGTCTGTGGTCCCATGCAGACTGAATCTATAGGTGGGTCCAAGTATTTTGTGGCTTTTATCGATGACTATTCTAGATGTTGCAAGGTATACTTTATGAAGCAAAAGAGTGAAGTTCTTTGCAAATTCAAGGAGTTGGAGAAAACATTCTCCAATGAATGCGGACAAAAAGTGACAAGACTAAGAACGGACAATGGTGGGGAATACACATCCAAAGAATTTCAAGAATACTTGAAGGTTCAAGGTATCCATCATGAGACAACTGTACCATACACACCTCAGCAAAATGGTGTTGCAGAAAGAAAAAATAGGACATTAATTGAAGCACCAAGAACCATGCTCTCTCATGCTAAATTGCCAAAGACACACTGGGCAGAGGCTGTAGCGACAGCAGTTTACATACAGAACAGGCTGCCCACATCTGTTCTGAAGCAAGAGACGCCCTACCAGAGATGATGCAACAAACAGCCAAATGTAAGTCACTTGAAAGTGTTTGGTTGTGTAGCTTATGCACATGTGTCAGATGTAGAAAGAAGAAAACTGGACAAGAAGGCTGTGAAGCTCTGTTTCGTGGGATATGCCAATAATGCAAAGGGCTACCGCTTGTTTGATGAAGAAAAAAGAAGGATATTAATTCGTCGGGATGTGATCTTCAATGAGTCGGACTTTGACTTGAAACAAAAAGTGGACATTTCTTGCTCGGAGAACGAAGTTATCATGAAAACTGATGAGAAAACATCAGTTGATGCTACTGTTGATGAAACTGCCAAAGACGGCGGCAGAATCAGAAAACCACCCAAGAGGTATGGATATGATGAGTTTGCTGACCTAGTGACTATTGATTATTATGCTAGTGTTTGTCTTGTGGCAGAACCAGGCACACTGAAGGAGGCAATGATGAGTCCCAACGCAAAGGAATGGCAGGAGGCAGTTGACTTGGAATATGAGTCGCTCCTGGAAAATGAGACATGGGATTTAGTGGAACTACCAAAGGATCGTAAGGCCATAGGGTCATGATGGGTGTTCAAAGTCAAGCATCAGAGTGATGGACGAGTGGAGAGATACAAGTACAGACTCGTCACTAAGGGATACTCACAGAAGTATGGTGCTGACTATGATGAAACTTTTTCACCTGTAGTAAGATTTAGCTCAATTCGTGCGTTGCTGTCCTTCGCCGTCCAGAATAATTTACATGTGCATCAGATGGATGTAGTAACTGCATTTCTAAATGGACACCTGGACGAGGAAATCTACATGGCGCAACCAGAGGGATTTGTCAAATCAGGGGAGGAACATTTGGTATGCAAACTGAAAAAGTCAATATATGGGCTGAAGCAGTCCCCTCGCTGCTGGAGCAAAACTTTCACAGAGTTCATGAAGAACATTGGTTTCAAACAGAGTACATCGGACCCATGTGTGTTTGTGAGATTTCAACAGGAGCTGGAGATATTGGCTGTATATGTTGATGATCTGATCCTCATCATGGAGTCGATGGAAAGCATGAAAGAGCTGAAACTTGCTCTAAAGAAGCGCTACAAGATGAAGGACATGGGAGAGCTTTCCTATATCTTGGGTATCGCTGTCATCCAAGACAAAGAGAGAAAGTGTGTGTTTCTTCATCAGAAGCATTACATCGCAGCCATTCTTCAAAAATATGGCATGCATGATGCCAATTCTTTTGCAACTCCAACTGATGCAAATGTGAAGCTAAAAAAGAATGACGGTGTAAGCAAGCCTGTGAACTCAAATACTTACCAGTCCATGGTAGGTAGCCTACTGTATGCTGCAATGGCCACACGACCTGACATAGCACAAGCAGTGAATGTTGTATCAAAGTTCAACGCTTATCCAAGTGCTGCGCATCTGATGGCGGTGAAGAGGATTCTACGGTACTTGAAGGGTACCCTGAATCTTGCACTCAAATATGAGCAGTCAGATTCTGGAACTTTGATTGGATACTCAGATGCTGACTGGGCTGGTGACCAGGACGATCGTCGCTCGACAACTGGCAATGTGTTCTTACTGGGTGGAGGAGCCGTGAGCTGGCTCAGCAAGAAACAGTCAACTGTTGCTCTTTTGACAGCAGAGGCTGAGTATGTTGCACTTAGTCAAGCAGCTCAGGAATGTGCCTGGCTTAGAAGACTACTGAGTGATCTTGGAATGCATGTTACACCTGTGGTGATTCTGGAGGACAACCAAGGAGCTATTGCAATCACAAAGAATCCAGTTGACCATTCACGGACTAAGCACATAGACATTCGCTATCATTACATTTGTGAGTGTGTGCAGAATGGTCAAATCCAACTGCAATACTGCCCTACAGAGGACATGAAGGCAGATATCTTGACCAAGCCATTAGTAAGACAGAAGTTTGAATATCTTAGGAGTGAGATTGGACTTTGTTTCATTTAATTCAATTTAGCGTAACAGTAAATAGACTAGACTGTGTTTTGTGTTGTGTTACGATACAAAATCTGTTAACAAGGTAAAAAAACAAAGAAAAAGACTGTACGAGTTTGTATTAGTATAATTTATTGTATTTTTGACACGGTTAAAAAAAAAAAAATGTTATTTGTTAAAAGTAAAATAGTTTAGCATTACATTGCTTAAAGATATTGGAAAATAAGTGGGAGTGTTGTAATATAGTAATTTGCCAATAGGTGTCACTGTTGTACTGAAGACATTGGGTGTCGCTTCTGTTCTGTTTTTTGTCTTCCTACTTCCTTTCATTTAAGTCGTGTTAATAAAAAAACCATGTGAAACTTCAACATCCACTTCTCTTCCGCTATTATCTGTTTGTATGCTACCCCATAATGTATTGTGTGCATTAAAATCTCCACAACACACCTGATTAGACTTATGTTGTCCCCCTATTTTAGACAAAGCTTCATTATTTAGTCTTTTACAAGGATTGTAAAATTGATTATTCAAATTGTTTGTGTTCCTGCCCAAACTTCTACTACTACTGATTCGCATTCTTCCTCCCCATCAACTTTCTTATATGCTACCTCAGATTTTATAAACGTTATCACTCCACCACCAGTACCAATTTCCCTATCCCTTCTAACTACTGAGTATCCTTTTAAAACAAAGTTTAAATGTGGCTTAAGCCATGACTTTTGAATACAAATTACACAAGGTTTATCATTAATATCTGCGATGAATTTCTTAAATTCTTGACCATTTGAAATCAAACTTCTGCATTCCATTGAAGAATTGCTAACACCATTAAGATCCACCACATGTTGTCTGAGAATTTGTTACCTTTACCTTTAATTTCTCATTTATTTGATCCACCGTTACTTCTTCTACATTTAAGTATTTTCCAGCTGCCCTCAGAATTATTCTGATTTTTTTCTGTACGGCTTTCTGTTTGTGCTGAACAATTGACCACTTCTGCTATAAACGCAATAAAGGACGTCTTATCAACCAACAAGGTATTTTCGTTTATTTTACTAATGTTTACATGTTATACAGTTAAGTTTTCAGTAAACGTCTTTGTGCTTTTCTGGACTCACTTTAACGCATCCGCATATGAAAT
The DNA here is from genome assembly GCF_001515645.1 of Sinocyclocheilus grahami. Taxonomy (NCBI): domain Eukaryota; kingdom Metazoa; phylum Chordata; class Actinopteri; order Cypriniformes; family Cyprinidae; genus Sinocyclocheilus; species Sinocyclocheilus grahami. The sequence goes on along the minus strand of NW_015506061.1, from coordinate 252,986 downwards.
TCCTTCAAACACTCTTAAACATTTAACTTTCTCAGCATCTTTCCTTACCTTACAACCCCCATAACCTGCACTATGATTACTTCCACAGTTGCAGCATTTTGGAAGAACTCAATGTCCACATTTCCCGTATTCGTGCTTACCTCCACACCTTGCACAGTGCTGTTTTCCCTTGCAACTTTCAGCAACATGACCAAATCTCTGACACTTGAAGTCAGAGATTTGGTCATGTTGCTGAAAGTTAAACATCTAACTGGTGGTGGTACATATAGCTGAACTCTGTAACTTACATACCCAATATACACTTTATCAGGTAACTTTTCCTCATCAAACTGAATCATAACTGACAAGCTATCCACCTTTTGTTTAACTTTTACATATTTCAGTCTCCTCACATCAATCACCCCTGCCCCTGACAGGTTTTCTCCCCTGACATCTTTGTGGATTCTGCCAAAAATTTTAGCATTACCTTGAATTCTACTTTCGGTCTTCTAATCTGCTGTCGATCTTTTTCGTTGTTGAAATGTCGATGTTTGATACCACATTTTCTTTCTTTTGCGGTTTTCCACTAATTTCCAATTACTTGCTGAAATTTCTAATCCCCCGCCATCCATACCATCCTTTTTCGGATCACTTCCTGATTCTATGCAACTTCCTTCCATCTCAGCCTCAGTCACAAACAACCGGTGTTACCTCCCAACCCACACACTTCAGCTCATGCATGCTCAGGGAACCTTAATCGAACAGTTCAAAAAACAAAAGCCCTTCTTTTTCAGGTCTCACCATTGCACTACGCAGATGCATGAGAGTGCCCTCTAGAGGCGGGTAGGCATGACCACAGGCTATTATTCTTATTATGACTTTCCCCCCCCCTTGGTTACACTCTCCCCTGCCACAATTAAGAGGACTTCCCTCTTAACCATCGACAGCACCTTTTAGTTTTTGAGATGTGTACATCACCATGCCTGCCAAAACTTGATGCACTTGGCCGAAAACACAGCCATCTGTGCCGCCCATCTCTGCTCCACTGCTCCCAGCTTAGCAGTGTTATGGTGACAGAGCGGGTTGCTGTCAGTGAGGACAGTGAACTGAGACCCAACAGATAACCTCTAAATTTCTCTGCTACAACTCACTTTGATGCCAGGAGTTCCAGTTTCATGCTGCTGTAGTTGCTGTCATTACTAGTGATGTGACATTTGAACTGAGGCATCGGAGCTTGTGTAGAGAATAAAGGGGCGTGCCAGATGAAGCCTCCATTCGAAGCTTGTGTTGTTAACATATAAATCACGTGACCAATGACAAACAAAGCTTCACTTTCTGTCCAGTCACGTGAGCCATTCACTTTGCGTGTCAGAATGTTCGAATCTCCAGATCTTACATTACGAGTACATTTTAATTGGGACTTATTCAGTTACATTTTAGACACCCAGTCATACAAGTAATATGAAGAATACAAATTATTTCAGGAAAAATTTTATATTTGTCAAATGCAATTCATATGTGTACATTATTCTTCTATTACATCATATTGATATTCGTACTGGTATTAAATTGCACAGTTTAATGGGTAAATGAATTGATCAGAGACAGAAATTCAACAAACACACACACACACACTGTTAGGCTTTTAGTTGTGCACGTAATTGCAATCGATCTATGGAATATGTGGTAGATGCCTCGTCCTATGGAGTGTCTTTCCAGGCTTTTGGCTGCTATATTTTTTATTAACCAGCAGATGGCGCTATTTTCGAGATACTTGAAGCTTTGAAACTTTTTCCGAAACAGTCAGAAGAAAGCCTCAGTACTTCACGAGGCTTCATTTGCCCATTACTAGGCCATTACATTTGGCCCCCCTCAGACTCCTACTTGCATGGGCAATTACCTACTTCCTCCCATCCTGATGCTGGTACAGGACAGCACCCAGGCCCAAATTACTGGCATCTGTTTCCAACACGAATGGAAGAGAGAAGTTGGCATATCCCAGCATTGGAGCACAGGTCAGCTCCCTCTTAAGATGCTCAAATGCCTGATGGCATTCAAATGTGCAAGAGCCCTGGAACAACTTGTCACACTGGGACCCACTACCCTTTTTCGTGCACAAACTCACTACATCGTGCAAAGGTCCTGCCATCTTGGAGAAACCTGCAATAAACCGGCGGTAATAACAGCAAAATCCCAAAAAGGATCACAGTTCCTTCACTGTGCTAGGCACTGGCCACTGCACTATTGAACTGACCTTGACAGGGTCAGGGCCTACCCCATTGGCAGAAACCTCAGCTCTGCTTGGAGGAAGTGGCATTTTACCACTTTAGTCTTCAAACCTGACTCTCTCAGCCAGCGGAGCACTGTTTTTTGACCTTCTGTGCATTTTTGACCTGTTTTTTGACAACAATGTTTGATGTAAATTTAATGTGTTTTTTTTTCAACATCAATTGGACATCAGCATGTGGATGTAAAAAGGACATCAAGTTTTTGACATCAGTTTGATTTGCATTTTTGACTTGCTTTTTGGCATCAATGTTTGATGTCAATTTGAAGTCATTTCAACATCAAGAAGCTGAGAAGGCTAGGTGTGAGTACTCAAACCCCAGATAAACAACTCTAATATTGTTTTATTAAAAAGAAGTTTAGTTTACTTTCTTATCAATATCACAGCATTAAACTGCATTTACAAAAAAAAAACTTAATGATTACGTTAAACAAGCATTCGCACTCAATCTGCACCACCGCGGCCTGCAGGATTCCTTTACGAGTTAATCTCTCACACGCAGAGAAATTCAAAAACCATGTGATCAAGACTGCTCAGCAACCAGGCTAACACAAAAGGGTTTCCTCCTTTCTTTAAAGGGTTAGTTCACCCAAAAATTAAAATTAGCCTGTGTTTTACTCACCCTCGAAGCTTCCTAGGTGTATATGACTTTCTTCTTTCAGATGTATCCAGTCGGCGTAATATAAAAAATTGTCCTGGCTATTTGTCGTATGCAGAAGGCATTCCGGCGGATGACGCAGGATGTATGCATCGCACGCGCACCTCTCAGATATGCTAGTCTCACGAGTTTGTTTATAGGAGCAAATGAAACAATGTTTCCTTACTTAAACCAAGAGGAGACTGGTTTTCCTTTGCTAATGTCGAAATCCTCCGACATTTTTCTTTACAAATCCTTGGTTTGTTCGTGACCGGCGTTTTGTTTTGTTATCTCTCCACATTCCTCACTAATCACGCAACACCGACGTCCTACGTCATCCGCCGGAACAGCTTCCTCAAATGACAGCGACCGGAAGTGAGTGAAAAGTGTTTATTATGTTTGAAATATGGATATTTTTATTACAAAAACGCATGGATTCGCTACAGGATGCCTTTATTCACCCCCCGGAGCCATGTGAGGCAAGTTTTATTATGGATGTGCGCACTTTATTTGACGACCTGTGGACTGTTCAACTGCAGCACCCGCTGACTGCAATGATAGAGCTTGGAATAGCCAGGACAATTTTTTATATAACTCTGACTGGGTGCGTCTGAAAGAAGAAAGTCATATACACCTAGGATGCTTCGAGGGTGAGTAAAACACAGGCTAATTTTCATTTTTGGGTGAAGTAACTCTTTAAGAAAACAACCGGTGTTATCTACCAACCCACACACTTCAGCTCACGCATGATCAGGGGACCCTAATCGAACAGTTCAAAGAACAAAAAGCCCTTCTTTTCAGCTCTGGCCACTGCGCTATGCAGCTGCGAGAGAGTGCCCTCTAGAGGCGGGTAGGCAAAATTCGTAGTTAATAGTGAGAATTGGTCCCTAAACTAAGGTGTGACCATCACACTTTTACATGTAATAACATTCATCTGATACAACTTTCCATTTAAGTTGATGTCACTTATTGGTTAATGTTTAACTATTTTACCATTGTTTTATACTAATCTTGTAGGCAATTCTTATTTTCTAAATTCTTGCAGTAATTTAATGCTGGTTATGCTGGTATGTCAGTAGTGGTGTGTTCAAGTTCTCCTGGGATGTTCGTATTTATGAGTTAGGACTCAAATACAACATCAAGTGCGATCAAGTCACTCTGGTGGGAGCAACAAGACAATTGTCACGTTATGCTGCCGGAAGGAACATGGAGCCGTGGATAATCAAAAGAGTCTTTAATGGTATCCACCACAGAGGGTAAATCCAACATAGGGAACAGGAGGTAGACACACGTACATCACTGGTAGACCCAACAAACACTAATTGAACAGACTGGGGCTTACAAACACAGGAAAACGAAGGACAAAATAGACACAGCTGGAATCAAATGAATACAATTAACAAGAGGAGAAACTGGGTCAGCAAAACACACACAGAGAGTCCAGAACCCTGACAGCAATGTACCTTTTCTACTTTTATTCATGAATGTGCTGTAAATTTAATTGTTCTGTAGTATTCTATCGTAATTTTACAATACTATCGTATTTTGCACACTCAACTTAGGTAGTTGTATTGTCAATAGAAAAAAAAATGTATATATATATACACACACACACACATATACTGTATATAAATATATATATTAGTGTCATGGTGCACACACACGAGGAACGAGGAGATGCTGGAGAATACTTTAACAAGACTTTATTTCCATGAACCAAGGCAGACGAACTCAGGAAGACGTTTAACAGCGGACAGAGCACTAGGGACTGGGAACACTTTAAATACACACAGGAGGAGGTGGGCACTCTGGAGGTCCCTCAGGACAGACACGGGACAGTGGGCCTCCAGAGCAGTACCCGTTCCGGGTGCCATGGCGGATCAGGGGACTCGGGAGGCCTTGGCGGAGCAGGGGACTCGGGAGGCCTTGGCGGAGCAGGGGACTCGGGAGGCCACGGCGGAGCAGGGGACTCGGGAGGCCATGGTGGAGCAGCTTCCGAGGCCGCGGCCCCAGCCCCCGCCTCGGCCTCTACGGCTGGAGCCATAGTACCCCCCCCCCCCAAAAAAATACTTGGAGAAATGTAGGGGGTTGTATTCGGGGCCTGGAGCCCTCCCTGGGCTGAACGGGGGATCAGGAGCCCTCCCTGGGTTGAACTGGGGATCATGGGCCCTTCCTGGGCTGAACTGGGGATCAGGGGCCCTTCCTGGGCTACCCTCGGGAACAGGGGCCCTTCCTGGGCTGAACTGGGGATCAGGAGCCCTTCCTGGGCTATACTCAGGAACAGGAGCCCTTCCTGGGCTGAACTGGGAATCAGGAGCCCTTCGTGGGCTATACTGGGGAACAGGGTAGCGCTTCCGTGGTGCTGGTACTGGAGGGCGCTCTGGAGGAGCAGGCACAGCAAAGCGCCTTCGAGGAGCTGGGACTGGAGTGAGGTTTGGGGCTGGACACTCCCCAGACACCGGAAGACACCTTCCCTCCAAGTTAGGCCAGTGGTGTCTGGGAGGTCCACGGAGCTGATTGAGGATGGCGTCCTCTAACGCTGTTACCTCCGCGAGCTTGCAGAACTCCCGGATGTACTCGTAGAAGGGGAGATCTAGGCGAGCTAGGGCGGCGACGCGAGCGGCAATTTCCATCGGCACGGTGGGAAAAAAAAACAGGAAAAAAACTCTCAAAAAGACGGGGAAAAACAAACACGAGGAAAAAGTCGCCGCTCACTTTCGGTTTTGGGTCCACTGTTCTGTCACGGTGCACACACACGAGGAACGAGGAGACGCTGGAGAATACTTTAACAAGACTTTATTTCCATGAACCAAGGCAGACGAACTCAGGAAGACGTTTAACAGCGGACAGAGAACTAGGGACTGGGAACACTTTAAATACACACAGGAGGAGGGGATGACAAGACACACCTGGGATCAATGGAAATTAAACATGGGAAACACCTGGGAAGAAATCAACTTAATCAGGACTGGAGCCATAGTACCCACCCCCAAAAAAAATACTTGGAGAAATGTAGGGGGTTGTATTCGGGGCCTGGAGCCCTCCCTGGGCTGAACGGGGGATCAGGAGCCCTCCCTGGGTTGAACTGGGGATCATGGGCCCTTCCTGGGCTGAACTGGGGATCAGGAGCCCTTCCTGGGCTATACTCAGGAACAGGAGCCCTTCCTGGGCTGAACTGGGAATCAGGAGCCCTTCGTGGGCTATACTGGGGAACAGGGTAGCGCTTCCGTGGTGCTGGTACTGGAGGGCGCTCTGGAGGAGCAGGCACAGCAAAGCGCCTTCGAGGAGCTGGGACTGGAGTGAGGTTTGGGGCTGGACACTCCCCAGACACCGGAAGACACCTTCCCTCCAAGTTAGGCCAGTGGTGTCTGGGAGGTCCACGGAGCTGATTGAGGATGGCGTCCTCTAACGCTGTTACCTCCGCGAGCTTGCAGAACTCCCGGATGTACTCGTAGAAGGGGAGATCTAGGCGAGCTAGGGCGGCGACGCGAGCGGCAATTTCCATCGGCACGGTGGGAAAAAAAAACAGGAAAAAAACTCTCAAAAAGACGGGGAAAAACAAACACGAGGAAAAAGTCGCCGCTCACTTTCGGTTTTGGGTCCACTGTTCTGTCACGGTGCACACACACGAGGAACGAGGAGACGCTGGAGAATACTTTAACAAGACTTTATTTCCATGAACCAAGGCAGACGAACTCAGGAAGACGTTTAACAGCGGACAGAGAACTAGGGACTGGGAACACTTTAAATACACACAGGAGGAGGGGATGACAAGACACACCTGGGATCAATGGAAATTAAACATGGGAAACACCTGGGAAGAAATCAACTTAATCAGGACAGGAACAGGAAACTAACCAAATAAGGACATAGGAAGGCACATGGGGAGCCAGACACACACAAAACATGGAACAAAGTCTGACAATTAGGGCTGCCAGTTTAATGTGTTAACTTAATTAATTAGTTATAAAAAATGAACACGATTAAAATACTTTAACGCAGTTAACGCACTGGCCCCGCCCCCAGACCTGTACATCAACTTACATTTCATACAGTTGACTGTTGACAAATATGATGCAGGACAACAACTCCATAAACGCAGTTATACCCTAAAATTCAAGATATTGGTGCAAAAATGACCCTGTATGTGTTTTTGTCTCATATTTATATCATACAATAAGCGATATCACACCAGCACCAAGAGCAGTATCACACGAGTGCTGTTTGTACCAAATATCATGAGTTTAAATGTGACTATACAGCAATTCAGCAAATAAGTTGATATTGTGTTATATTATAAACACAATAATATGGATTTTGTTCAATTTAGTAGAGAACATTACATTTAAAGCCATAGCAGGATTGTTGCGCATATGCGAGCAACACAGCGGTGTTTAGTTCCTGAATGAATCCTCATTTTGAACGAATTGTGTGAACCAATGATTAAAATTCCCATTCATAAAGAGAGTCGTTTACTTCATTCCTGAATGAATCAGCCGTTCGAATTAATGAATGACTCAAAGATAATTAACGCCATCTGCTGACAGATTTTCTTATTTATAGTATCATTTAATAAAAAAAATTTAAATAAATAATAATAAAAAATAAAAACATTAAAGGGATAGTTCTCCCACAAAAATTAAATTATGTCATAATTTACTCATGTCGTTTCAAACCTTTCTTTTGTGGAACATAAAATAAGGTATTTTGAAGACTGTTGGTAACAAAGCTCTTTTGGTTACCAATGACTTTTATTGTATGAACAAAAAATATGGAGATATTTCTCAAATGATCTTCTTTTATGTTCCATAGTTTATGTTAGGCTGTTGTAGCCTAAATGTTTATGTGAAATAAGTATTTTCAATCACAGCTAAGTGTAGTGCAACATCATACACAAACTCTGTTAATTTTATGTTGAATCAAATTAAATAGTTCTAAAGCTACAATTTGTAATGTCTACTTGATACTTTCTCATTTAACACAAAAATAGCTTTAAATAATCTTTTGTGGGTATTTTCACAGTCAAATTTATTTTGCGATTGATTGCGATTAATTAGATTAATTAATCGAAACATCATGTAATTAATTAGATTAAAAAATGTAATCGACTGACAGCCCTAATATATATATATATATATATATATGCAACGCTGTTTGATAACCGGCTGCCAGCAGAACAGCGAATGCCATGGGTTGTGCACTTGAAAGCAAAGCCCACTAGACAGTGACCTTGTGTACTCAACTGTTTGCGAAATGGAGCTTTGTGCTCGTGTATCCTACCTCTCTCATTCGGCACAAATCCAAATATTCCATAGTATTTCCATATTTGCGATGTAACGTATGAATTATTATTATGTAAATTATAGGCTTTGTACTTCAGTCGAGTTTCAACGGTGACACAGAGGTGGGCGCGCTGATGTTTGGTTCACTGTCTTTTATTTTGATAAAGTACCAACTGCGCTGTCAAGTTAGTGTAGGATTTCTATCATGAACAAGACACGGATATGCCATTGAATCAACTCGTCACGAGGTCTAAACTAATCCACATCAGGAGACAACAGAGATCTTTTTGTATCGAGAACTAAAAAGTTATTTCACAACATATAGTTGAGAGATACATCGTGATCGCACAATGTATGGAACTATTATATCTAACAGGAAAAGGACGAGTAAATTAACTGACGCCCTCAGGCCTGCAAACACGGGATCTATACGTGACTATCACATGACCCATTGAACATCTGCTTCCTGCCCTTTCTGAAACCCAACTGACCTGCGTTCTTTTCTTACAACAAAAGAAATAGAACCTTGCATGACGATTTTGAAAGACAATCATTTAAAATAATTTAAAAGTATAAAAGGGCAACTATATTCACAAATAATATGTTTTATGCCTTTCTATGCTTTCTGTTTGATGTGTTATTGAAACCTATGATATTTTAATCTTTGCCTTATAACTTTTCCTTTTAGTAGATAAGATTATTAATGTATATGCAAACTACCGGTTATTTGATGTTGAACGAAAGCTTGTTTTATTCCCACGACATTGAAATGAGTGAAAAGCTGTTATTTTGAACAATGTGTGTTGTAGGACACTTTAAAGAAGTATTAACAAAATCTTTGCAGAGACATTTCCCCCATGTGATGTCTTGAACAGCATGTTAATTTATGCACGAGAAGGGAACCACACAGGGCGTGGCTAAGCCTTGCAACAAGTCGATTGGAAGATCACGTCGTGGGGCGGACCAAAATCAGCCTGCTTAAAAATGGACACAAAGCCCTCGTGGTTTGCTCGCTTGCTCTCTCGCTCTCTAGACCTTTGGCTCTTCGCCTTGGTGACACGCTACAAAGCGCACACCCGCTGCACCATCAAGTGATTGGGTCATCCAGAACTCAAACACTTCAGTTGAAACTTCGTGACTGCCAGAGATCTTCAAAAGCCTAAAGTCTTGCAAACTCAGACTCTTTCAGAAGAACTGCCAAAGCCTCTGCGTCACCAGGAAACCCCATTCATCAGTAGGGCATCCCCAGAAACTACATCATCCAGATGCCAGATCAGCAACCAATCAAATACGCTGGGATTCCCTCAAGCAGCCAACAAGCTCAATTCAGCTGTCAGCAAAACGCAAGTAACAAGCAAAATCTTTTCATCTCGTGCTGAACGGGTGCCGAACTAATGAATCAAGTAACGATAAGACAAATCTCTGCTTTATGAGTTTTCTCAGGTTGAATTTAAAGAACTCGTAGAAAACGAGTATTAGAACTTTGGGAACTTCCTCAGAACTCCGTTAAAATCCTCATCCATTCAACCGTATGTGTGTGTGTGTTTTCATTAGTTTTGTTTTAATGTAATCTAGAATAGCCAATAAACTGTTGTTTCATTATAAGAATTATTGCCTTGTGTCGCGAAATTTTTAAAGTTAAACCCTGCCCAGATCTTAGTTACCTAGCTTGTAGCCTATAAATTATCACAAGCATGTATTAACCTGTGATATTACAAATATTCAAATTGGTAAAAAATACTGAGGTTAACGTCTCGCTGGACGACCGTTGATAAAGTGTAAACTATAAATTTTGGAATCAGTTCAATCAGGTTGATTTTGAATCTTAAGATTCGATTCCCCCCTTCTGAAAACCTGAGCTAAAATAAAATAGTTAATTTTCCCTTTTTCCTTACATTAGCAATGATGGAACTGATGTGTTTTGTGTGTGTGTGTGTGCGTGCCGGCATGATAACTTCAACTGTTTCCTTATACGAGCAGAATCAACTTTAAACTAGGGTGACCATACGTACTCTTTTCCCCGGACATGTCCTCTTTTTGGACTTACAAAAATGCGTCCGGCCGGGATTTCTTAATTGCCCAAAATGTCCGGGATTCGGCTGCTTTTTTAGGCCATATCCACACGCACACGGGTATTTTTATAAATAGTTTTTCCTTCTTCCGTTTCTAAAAAAATCGTTGGCCAATCAGAAGCCTGAAAAAGTATCCAGTAGGCGGATATAACAGCGCAGGCGCCGACGTCACAAGCTCCGGTTTCGCTGTCTACACGATATTAAACGAAATACACGGATGCGATGCATTTAAATATTTTTGAATGAGCGTTTGCGCTGTTCACTTTCAATTTTCGATTACGCAATCACACGCACTCTGTGTAAAGGGAGTACATCTTATAAGATCAGATATTTGTCAATGAGTTCAGGATCTGTCGAGCAGCATATACTCAAGCATGGTCTTGTCAGTCATCTCACCTTATTCTCGACCTGAAATCAGTCAAATGTGACTCCTGCAGCTCTTGTTGGATGCAGGGTTGCCAAGTCTGCGTTTTTTTCCCACAGAATTTGGCTACTTTTAAACTGTTGCCATGGGTTGATTTTCCCAAGTGGGTTAAAGGTTTGAAATATTGCATAAATTACATTTGACTGAAATGCTTGTATTGAAACATTTTGCATTCTTCCTATGATAAAACTTTCATGGACTTCTACATTAACCGTTCCCTCCTCGTGGAATGATCTGCCCAACTCAATCCAAGCAGCTGAGTCCTTGATATTTTCAAGAAATGGCTGAAAACACATCTCATTCATCTTCATTTGACCCTCTAACTCTAGCACTCTCTATTCTAATGCTACGTCTAATTTTATCACCTTGTTTTTTTAATTAAAAAACTTGACCCTCTAACATTTGCACTCTCTATTCTATTTCTATTCTAACTACTTTATAAAGAAAGAAGAGCTTCTAACACTAGCATTCTCTATTCTTTCTCTATTCCTTCTACTTATTTTCTTTTTATTTATTATAAATAATGACCTTCTAACACTTGCATTTTCTATTCTTTTTCTGTTCTATTGACTTGTTTTATTTTTATTTAAAAATGACCATCTAACACTATCATTCACTATCTATTCTTTCTACTTGTTTTCTTTTTATTTATTATAAAAACAAAATAAGCAAACAAACAAAAAAAATAACTTGCTGTGTATACTGTTAGGTGAAGCCCGCCCCTGTGCCTGCCTGCCCACGAACCCTGCCCCCCACTGTCCTCCTTTTGAAAAACTCAAATATGGTCACCCTACTTTAAACGCTTATTGTCTTATTAATAATGCATCACTGTATAAAGGTCTGCTTTTATTTGTGTACACTCACAATGAAAACAAAACATTTTGCTTTTGTAAAATAAAGAAAACCAATAAGATGTCGCTTTCTGCCATTTGAGTTTCCTTTCTGTGAACAAATTAAGCATGTCAAAAATTAACTAAAACTCGGCATATATAGGCTGTGTTACGTGTCACACTTTTTAAAAATGGTTTATCTGTAAACTAAATCAAACATATTTCAAGAATTTATTCCTTGTATGTATATATGTACTGCAGATTTTTTATTTGTGTACACTCACAATGAAAACAAAACATTTTGCTTTTGTAAAATAAAGAAAACCAATAAGATGTCGCTTTCTGCCATTTGAGTTTCCTTTCTGTGAACAAATTAAGCATGTCAAAAATTAACTAAAACTCGGCATATATAGGCTGTGTTACGTGTCACACTTTTTAAAAATGGTTTATCTGTAAACTAAATCAAACATATTTCAAGAATTTATTCCTTGTATGTAGGCTATATATGTACTGCAGATTTTATATATATAACATAATGTAATAATATTTAGTATTTTCACATCTGAAATATTGGAAACAAAAAATAGGTGGAAACAAAATGTAATATGTACTACTGTCTGTTCAAAATAAATGAAAATAAACCGAGCATAGTAGCAAACCGAGCATAGTGTGTGTATATATATATTTTAACAAATTTACTGTCATATACAGATGCTGCATCTATTGAATCCAAAATGTTTTCTCATTGACACACCCCCACTCGTAATTATGATTTTGTGGTGGCGTTCATATGCATTCAACTCATAAACACAATATTTTAAACATGGCTTGAAAGCACCATTATTCCAGAAGGGAAGCAATTTTCAGATTTGAACTAATGATCAGTGGTACAGCTGTACACACTGTGCATACCATGAGTGTGCCGTCTGACCTAAGAAACGTTGTCCCCTGCAAATATTTCAGCAGTTATGTGTGTCCCATATTTCTCTTGATTGAACCAGTGATGAACCAATATTAATTGTTCTTTTAGAGATGGTTCTTTCTTTTTAGTTAAAAACTCCAGGAAGTATTGTTTATTGTTACAGTAGTTCATGTCACTTAATGTTAACAAATATATGTTAATAATGTTAATAAATAAATAAGGCAGATTTGACTTTATCAATCAGAATTAATTAATTTATTTATTTTGTCTCGAGATATGGCTTACATCCCTTTGCTTTACACAATTTGAGGTATGAACTGATGAGATGAGCTACCCTGAATGTGAGCAATGTAATAATAACTCTAAATATAGTGTTAAGAATTTTTTTTTTTTTAATGACTAAACACAGTATTACACATTTAAAGTTGGAAGTAATAAGAAAACAAACTATTGCATTCAGGTGCATTATTTGTTTTCATTTAATGTGGGATGATTACTGTTGGAGAAAAAAGTATCGGGTTGAAAATATTAGTGATGGAAGGCATGCATTATAGGAAGCAGCTGCGACAGCCATATTATGTATTGATCGCTCTTGTGCAGCACAGTGGGAGCACTTAATTAGATTTATATTGTAAATAGAGACTCACAATACATATTTCTACTAAGCAGATAATGCTATCAAACAAAGTAAATAATATTTGGTTGTGGGAGTGGCTAGTTTGGGACAGGAGAGATTTACTTGTGCTGTTAACAGGGAAAAAGAGATGTCTATTTCGTTTCCTACAAGATTTTGTTTTCACAGTGACTAAGATTTACGTGAAAGCATGGCATGGAAAGGTTACCCAGTTACTAGTTTGACCATTCTTTTTAAAAGGAATCATCTCACAAGTGGTTAGTCTATGTGAATCAGACTGCATTGATCCCATTTTATCTTTGTTGCTGCATGTAGTTTTGAAGGACAACAATGCAAGAGTATGTTGCCTTTCTTTAGGGCTTTATAACTGAATCTTTATAACTAAATAATCAACTGAACTTTGCAACACACTGTTATTGACTTGAATCAACACTGAACTGACTTGAGATTCATCTGAATAAAGCTGAATAAAGACAGTATTTTGTCTTCTGTAAAGCTGCTTTATAGAAGAATGGATCCTTGTTTCATAAGAGATGATCTTTGCAGCATTGACATTGTCACTGGACAAAATTAAATCAACAGTTAACTAAATGAGCCGAATAATAACTCAATTGTTTTATGTAGAGCTGCTTTAAAGCTGAAATTGAATTTGAATAATTGATGAATTTTACAACATTAACACAGTTGTTTTCCTGTGCACTACGATGAAACTACTTTGAAACAATATGTATTGTATAGTGCTATATAAATAAAAAAATATGTGAAATGTTGTCTATTTATTGTCTTTGTATTTTTTGTGGAACCTGGTCTTTCTAATCACAATCAATTTGAATTGCAGGCTCACAACTCAGCTGAAATAAAATTTATTTTGTTGTGGCACAATCCATTTAGTAATAACGCAGCACCACCACAAAAAAAAAAAAAAACTGTGACAGTAAACATCCAATTTTTTTTCAGCCATCAAGGCCCCCCCCCCCCCCCCCCCCCCTCCTTCCGCCTTTCCTTTCTTCTTCTTTTTTC
>NW_015506061.1:219892-238095 GCF_001515645.1 Sinocyclocheilus grahami | reverse complement strand
GCCCCCCCCCCCCCCCCCCTATACATTTTCTCCACAATTATTTTTTTTAATGGCTTTCTAACAACCAGAGGTAAAGATAAAAGACTGTGTCACTAGCTGAGTCTTCATTTTTGTGTACATATTAGGGGTTGCACCGACTAGTCGACTTCAATGCTCTGCCATGACGCTTTAAGCTTGACGTCGACTAGTCACTGGTCCACGGGCGCAACAGGATAAGAAATCTTTGAAGGACTTCCACATTTACGCTCCGTTTCCAAACAGTTCAAATGACAAATAAATGCATATTCTAAAAGTGCTCCACAAAACATGTGTGATTATATTACTGGATGCTCGAAATTGAACGGGAGAATGCACGTTTTAAACAGCTTATTGCACAGGTAAGTTAATCGCCGTTCTAATCTAATGCGCTGCTGCACTGTAACACATAGGCTACAGACAGTAGCGTGTACATCACACGCACAGAATCATTCAGTGAGGAAATGTATTGTCAACACTGTTCTGTGATTTCTCAATAAAATAGCTTAGAAACTGAAAAGTTCAAGCATTTATTTCTTAACTAAATTCCACAGCTTCACTACTAGTAGAGAGACACTGCCAGGTAGAATTAATTCACACACGCAATCGCTCTCACTAATGCATTCATAGACTAGTCGACTTCAATGCTCTGCCATGACGCTTTAAGCTTGACGTCGACTAGTCGCTGGTCCTATAGAGGGCGCAACAGGATTCGAAATCTTTGAAGGACTTCCACATTTACGCTCCGTTTCCAAACAGTTCAAATGACAAATAAATGCATATTCTAAAAGTGCTCCACAAAACATGTGTGATTATATTACTGGATGCTCGAAATTGAACGGGAGAATGCACGTTTTAAACAGCTTATTGCACAGGTAAGTTAATCGCCGTTCTAATCTAATGCGCTGCTGCACTGTAACACATAGGCTACAGACAGTAGCGTGTACATCACACGCACAGAATCATTCAGTGAGGAAATGTATTGTCAACACTGTTCTGTGATTTCTCAATAAAATAGCTTAGAAACTGAAAAGTTCAAGCATTTATTTCTTAACTAAATTCCACAGCTTCACTACTAGTAGAGAGACACTGCCAGGTAGAATTAATTCACACACGCAATCGCTCTCACTAATGCATTCATATTAATGTAATTTACTGTGCTACTTTATCTGTATCTGATTTAGAATGAGCAGAAGTATGTGAGAAATATAACGACCCAAATACAAAAGAACTGATAAAAAAGCGGTTATGGAGCAATAGCCGTGTGGGCAGCGCTGTGTCAGATGCAATAGCTGTGCACAAGATGTTTTTTTTACAGCTCCAGACTTACTTGTTCATTAATGACGTCATCAGCGACTAGTCGACTTTCACTCGACTTTCATCACATAAAAGTCGACTTCAAAAAATCTGAAGTCGTTCAACCCCTAGTACATATGCATTTTATAGTATAAATAGTGTGCATAGTTTGCTAACCCTGAAAATTCTAACAAGAAAAAGTACCACTTTTAAGACTTAAACACTTTTTAAGCCTAAAAAAAGTAGAAAGTTGGACAATTCTTGTGTGTTGTAAGTGTTGTAAGTACAGTTCACCAAAAAAATAAAAATTCTGTCGCCATTTACTCACCCTCAAGTTGTTCCAAATCTGTTTGAATTTCTCTCTTCTGCTGAACACAAAAATAACATTATAAAATATATGCACGTGGCGTAGTGCATAGTATAAATTTAAAATGAAAAGTGTTGCACTCTATAATGGTGAGAGTCTTAAGTCTAACCATCTTAGAATGGTTAGAGATTATTTGTAAAGAATGGATAGATGTATTTCGGATAAATGTATAGATCTTTTTTGTTTTGGCCAAATCAATTGAAAACAATGTTGTTTAATCTGTCGGATCTTACAAAATATACTAAACTACATCATTAGAAGTGTGCAGAACACACACACCTACTCACACAACATAATTAACACATGACCTACTTTGCCTCTCCGTGGAGCATGTTACATGTTTTGGGGTAATTGTATTAGCCTACAGCATGGGTGCATGGATGTTTCAGATATAATGGCTTGTCCATTCATTCTGAAATCGCCCCTACAGAAAGGACTGCTGTGGTACCAAGTCATGGTGTTGGAATAATACCATGGTATTTTGATAATACAGTATTTACATGGTGCTACCTATGAAAGAATAGGAGTGCCACTGAAATAAATAAAATGAATAATTCAACTGACTAATTAGGGAAAAGGTCACACCTTCAAATAAGGTTCATTTGATTAACATTAGTTAATTCATTAGGTCTCACAAACTAACAATCAACAATGTCTTTACAGCATGTATAATTTACTAGTACTAGTGTCTTAATGTTAATGTAGTACTAATATATGATTAATATACACTAATATATTTTGGTAACACTTTAGTATATGGACCAATTCTCACTATTAATTAGTTGTTTATTAGCATGTGTATTATCAACATATTGGCTGTAGTCCTTATAAAGCATTTATTCCATATTATGACCATATTCTACATCCCTAATCCTACCCAATACCTAAACGTATAACTACCTTACTAACTATTAATAAGCAGCAAATTAGGAGTTTGTTGAAGCAAAAGTCATAGTTAATCGTTTGTTAATAGCGAGAATTGGACCTTAAAATAAAGTGTGACCTATATTTTTAACAATGAAGTGTTATAAATTAACATTAGTTAAACAATAATTAATAAAGTGGACTGGCCATGCATTCAGGGTGTCCCCCCACCGGTGGCCTGAGATGCTGGGATATACTTTTTTGTTTGTTTGTTTTACAAGCTAAATACAAAAAAATCTATATCAACAACAACAAAAATTCTAAATCAATTGTTATTGTGTTAATGAAACATTCAAGGGGGGGGGGGGATGAGTTGTGCCTATTAATAATGTTGCTTTTTTTGCACACTCTTCCTGCATTGTTTTATCAGGGGAATTTATCCATGGAAAAGGATTATATCGGTTATTCTAATAAAGTATTAACCTTTTGTACTCTGGCTTCTAGTTCATTTATTTGAACTACCTGTGTCAAAGATATCATTGTTAGGGTCCCTTACCCTAGAAAGTAGGGGTGGCGTAGTAAATTTGGCCGACGTTCCTAACAGCCATATATTTGAGGTCACATAATTGGCGTAGCCGGCAGGGTCACATTAAAGAAGCCTGGGTTGCCAGGGACAGTTATCCCAGGTGCACAGTCAAACCGTTGCACAGGACACCTCAGTGCATCCGGGAAACTAGCACCCTCTGGTGCTGGGAGCCTGGCATCAGAGGGGGGTTTTCCTGGCTCTAAAGGGTTATTGGAAGAAGATTTGGCCCAACTTATTGGACAATGCCCTATAGTGGATGTTTCTTTTGGGGGTGTGAAAACCGCTTGTTTACTGGACACTGGATCTATGGTGTCAATGGTCACTGAGAGTTTCTTTGAATCAGCATTTCCTATGTATCTCAGGGAACGTTTGAAACCTTGTAGCTGGCTGCGGTTAAAGGCTGCTAATGGGGTGGAAGTTCCCTATTGTGGCTACTTGGAGCTAGAAGTTGAAGTTTTGGGTAAAATTCTCCCTAAAATGGGTATATTAATTATGAGAGATCCGCTAGATCCCCTCACACGGCAACAAAAGCTTGCGGTCCCAGGTATTTTGGGCATGAATATTTTGAACTGTTGTTATCAAGAACTTTTCTGCCAATATGGAGAGAGTTTGTTTTCCTCCCTCACAGTTAAGCAAGCAGGGAGGGGTTGGAAACAGGCCCTCTTAGAGTGCCAAACTTTAGCTCTCACTGCTGAATCAGGGTTATTGGGGAAAGCAGTTGTAAGAGCAGGATCGGCCATACGAGTGCCAGCGGGCTCCCTACAATGGGTTCCCACAACTGTTTGTCAAGGTATGGCTCGTGTCATTACTTCTGTGTTCTTGGAGCCCCCAATAGGTGAGGAAAGTGCATTACCTGCGAATATCCTTGTTTCAAAATGTCTTCTACCTGTAGAGCAGGGTGTAGTTTATGTCCCTGTAGTAAATCTGGGAGAGAAAGATCAATGGCTTAGGCCAAAATCCTTTCTAGGCCAGCTGTATAGGGTTGATCTGCAGTCAGTCTTGGATACTGAATTGGAGGAGAGAGTGGTTAGTCGGGGGTTTGTGAATTGTAATCAGGTTATGGAGGTAGGTAGTGGGCCATCGTTGGACCCTATTGAGGCATCATGGCCCTTGTTGTCTGCTGTACAGTCCAAACAGGCTAAGTGCCTTTTGACCCGTTTTAGCTCTGTGTTTAGCAAGAGTGAGGGGGACTTAGGTTGTACTCATCTAGTCCAACATGAGATACCAGTGTTAGATGATGCTCCTGTTCATCAGCGGTATCGTCGGTTGCCCCCCTCTCAGTATTAGCAAGTCAAAACTCATATTAGTGAGCTGCTTGAACAGGGTATAGTCCGGTCTAGTTGTAGTCCCTACTCTTCGCCTATTGTAGTGGTACAAAAAAAGGATGGCAGTATACGTCTTTGCGTTGATTACCGCCAACTCAATGCTAAAACACGGAAAGATGCATACCCACTTCCAAGGATTGAGGAGTCAATCGATGCGCTAATAGGGGCTAAGTGGTTTTCTACTCTTGACTTGTCTAGTGGGTATAACCAAGTTCCAGTGGTTGAACGGGATAAAGAGAAGACCGCTTTCTGCACTCCTTTTGGCCTTTTCGAATATAATCGTATGCCTTTCGGATTGTGCAATGCACCCGGTACTTTCCAGAGGCTCATGGAGAGGATTTTTGGTGATCAACGTTTCCAGTCCCTTTTATTATACTTGGATGACATTGTCATATTTTCTGGTTCCTTCGAACAACATCTTCAACGGTTGGAGATGGTCTTGGGGCGTCTTAAACAGAATAATTTGAAGTTGAAATTCCAAAAATGCCATTTTTTCCAAAAACAAGTTAGGTATCTTGGTCACATAATTTCCTCCCATGGAGTGTCCACCGACCCAGAGAAAATCAGTGCTGTAGCCAACTGGAAGCGACCCAGCAACCTTTTGGAGATGCGCTCCTTTCTGGGTTTTGCATCATACTACAGAAGGTTTGTAAAGGGGTTTGCTCGATATGCGGCACCTCTACACAGATTAGTGGGGGAGCTCCAAGGTAAGGGAAATAAGCGAGGTTCAGGCACTAATATTTTGTTGGAAGGACGATGGACGGAAGTTTTGGAGAATGCCTTTGTGGCTTTGAAGAGGTCACTGGTAGAGGCCCCAGTGTTAGGCTATGCTGATTTCTCTAAGCCATTTGTGTTAGAGATAGATGCTAGTCAGGTTGGTCTTGGTGCAGTATTGTCTCAAGAACAGGAGGGTCAGCGGAGGCCTATTGCTTATGCTAGTCGGGGCTTGCGCCCTGCAGAAAGGAATATGTCAAACTACAGTTCAATGAAACTGGAGCTCTTGGCCCTTAAGTGGGCCATCTCCGAGAAGTTTCTGGAATATTTGCTGGGAGCTAAATTTGTGGTGTTTACAGACAACAACCCTTTGAGTTATCTGCAGACTGCAAAGTTGGCTGCTGTAGAGCAGCGTTGGGTGTCCGAGTTGGCTTTGTTTGATTTTGAGCTGAAATATCGCCCTGGTGCAGCCAATCGCAATGCGGATGCACTCTCCCGCCTTCCCGTAGATCTAGCTCCTAATAGTGTTGGGGAGGTTGTTTCTGGTATAACCTTGCCTCAGGTACTTTCATCAGTTCAGTGTTTAAGATCTGTTCCTAACTTTACCTTAACTTCAGAAATAGCAGCGGTGCCTTTCCGTGAGAAAGCAGACATGCAAGCTTTGCAGGCTGCAGATCTTCACATTGCTGCATTTTTGAAATATTGGCGAAGAGGAGTGGCCCCTACTCGTTATGAAAGGGCTAAAGAGCCTAGGGAAGTACTGGAGCTGGTTCGCCAGTGGAAACGTGTTCGACAGAAAGATGGAGTTTTGTATAGGGAAGTTTTCCTGCCTCCAGGGAAGGTTAGAGTACTACAGGTTTTATTGCCTGGGGTCTTAAGGAAGGAAGTTTTGGAAGGTCTTCATGACCATCATGGTCATCAAGGTATAGAGAGGACAACCACTTTGGTGAGGGAGAGGTGTTTCTGGTCTAATCTGCGGCACGATGTTGAGCAATGGTGTATCAAATGTGAGCGCTGCGTGGTCTCCAAGGCTTTATGCCCCAAAGTTCGGACAACCATGGGGCATTTGATGGCATCAAGGCCCTTGGAAATTCTCGCTATCGATTTTACCCTTTTAGAATGGGCAAGAAATGGATGTGAGAATGTGCTTGTAGTTACCGACGTATTTTCTAAGTTTACTCAAGCTTACCCAACTCGATCAAAAGGGGCTAGCTGTGGTTCGTATCTTGACAGAGAGGTGGTTTTATGTTTATGGGGTGCCAAAACGTATCCATTCAGATCAGGGGCGAAATTTTGAAGGAGAATTGCTTAAGCGACTGTGCCACCTGTATGGGGTTCAGAAGAGTAGGACCACCGCATACCATCCTGAGGGAAATGGGCAGTGTGAAAGGTTTAATCGCACCTTGCACGATCTATTGCGTACTCTGCCCATTGAAAAGAAAAGGGTATGGCCACAGTTTTTACCACAATTACTCTTTGCCTATAATACCTCTGCCCATCAGTCTACTGGCTATTCCCCTTATGAGCTTATGTTTGGCCAGAAGCCAAGGCTTCCTGTGGATGCCCTTTTAGGGATTGAGGAAGAGAGTATGCCGGCAACAGCTCAAGACTGGGTGGTGAGTCATCGGGACCATTTGGCCTTGGTGTATGTTAAGGCTAGGGAACAGTTGGGAGTGGCAGCAGCCCAGCGCGCACGGCATCATCCAGAGTCTGTGCCTATTTTGCCAGTAGGTACTCTAGTTCTGTGTAAGAATCATTTCCCAGGCCGGCATAAGATTCAAGATGTGTGGGGCTCTAAGGTGTATGAGGTAGTAGAATGCTTGGATGGGGTAGGCACCGTTTATAAGGTAAGACAACAAGACTCAGCGGTGCACGTGAAGAATGTTCACCGCTCGGATTTGCGAGAGCTTCCTAATGGGTATGTACCCTTGGATAAATGTGAAGTTGAGGCGATTTGTCCCCCAGCAGGATTCCTGCTAGAGTATGGTCATCAGAGGCAATTGGCTGAAGAGGAGGTAATGTCAGAGGAGGAGATTGTGGTTATACAGGTAGCCCAGGAGGGAGGTTCACCCGTAGCAGCAGTTAGGGAAGATTCGGGTGAGTGGGAGTTGGACCGGTGTTTAACCAAACAGATCAATGATCCTCTAGATTCCCAGTGTCCAGTGGAGCGGGTATCTGATTTTTTTGACTGTCCTGAACCAGTTACTGGCCCCCACGATCAGTTAGAACGGGAATTGGAGCAGGAACAGTCAGAATTCTCTTTACGCCGGTCTGTTAGAACGAGGGCTGGCCTGCATTCAAATCCATTTAACCTTCCAAGGCCGGTGCGATCCCCAGAAGACCAAGTTCCCCCAAATTCAGCCTAAGCAAATTCCCTATATGTTCCTTTTAGACTTTGAGATTGGGATGGGTATGATGGGCATAAGTCTTGTCACCGGGACGGTGACTTTTGAAAGAGGGGGTGAACATTTCTGTCAACCTGGTTATTATTTTAATAAGATTATCCATGGAAAAGGATTATATCGGTTATTCTAATAAAGTATTAACCTTTTGTACTCTGGCTTCTAGTTCATTTATTTGAACTACCTGTGTCAAAGATATCATTGTTAGGGTCCCTTACCCTAGAAAGTAGGGGTAGCGTAGTAAATTTGGCCGACGTTCCTAACAGCCATATATTTGAGGTCACATATACAAAACAGGAGAATAATGCCACAATACGCCCCCAAAAATCTGTGCTGAATTCAATTTACATGGCAGTTTGTCATTTTTCAGGCCAGTTCTAGGTTGTGAAAAACCACAATCTAGCACACAATTCTGGGACTGTACAGAATCACTTCACCACTGCAATCCAGGCACCTAACTTAAAGTGTGCTCATAAAAACAGCATTTCTTGATACATGCTTGTTTATAACACACTTCTTCATAGCCTTATAAACTACTGCTGTCATGATCAATGAAAAAATGTACAGAGACATTTATTATTATTATTATCATCATTATTAAATTCAGCACATTTAGCTTTTGGTTAAATTGGATTGCAGTTGTTTAGTGAAAAACAAAAGAGAAAGAAAGAAAGAAGGAAGGATTCTGCACTGTTTTGTGAATTTACCGCTCAGTCTCACAAATCTGAATCAATTCATCATATGTGCCTACAAATGCAAATCGCCACATATATCTGTCAAACCAGGCATTATTCATTTTAAACAGAGAAAGAAACAGCCAAAAACATCATGATATTACAATTTTGTTTTAGTATATTTTCACGTATTATTTTCACGTATTTCATTTATTCTTAAAATATTTCATAATAAAAAAGTATTTAATGTAAATGAATCTAAGACTTTCTGAACTGTTTCTCGAGGTGTCAAGACTTGGAGGTGAGCACTGTGCAAACAAAAACAAGCACAAAAAATCAATCCCAGAAAACCCAGATAGAAGGGGTTTTCTCTGAACCTTTACAATACAAAAGCTAAAAGCAATTTCCATGACTCTGTGTAATACTTGGAACTGAATGTTCACTTTTCTGCAATAAATCATTTATTTTTGTTTGTATGTGTGTGTTGTCCATTTTCTTCCTCCTTAAGTACCTGTGGTCATGTTTTTGAACATGTAAAAGGAAAATTGCTACTTGAATTTGAACATAAACAGTAAGACAGGCCTTTGCTATGGAGCAGAGCATTACCCATATTCTATATCTCTCATTTCCACAACGTTATTCATGTTAAATAAGGTTCTCCACAAAAGTACAACGTATAAAACTGTTAAATATATAACTCATAGGCCTTTCAAAATACATGTAATGACATATTTCACTGCTGGTAATCAGAAATGGCATTTTTTTATGTTCCTTTTTAATATTTTCTGATGATAAGCAATGGGGTACTCTTCCATTTAACCTTCCATGCTTAATGCAAACCATCCAAAATATTGCTACTGAAAAATGCAAATTAAATTTGTTGACTTTTTATGTGTACAGTATCGATATCCTTGGAATACAGTGGTTAATTCAGTTCAAGGAAATGCCTGTAAAGTACTAAAGGTTCACCTCTGATTGTGATAAATGGGAATGTTTGACACAGTCATTTTAATGTTCCACATCAGTGATTCCATTTGTAGACCACTGCTGTATAGCATAGTCTTTTTATATCTATATCTATCTCTCTCTCTACATTTAGGTTTATATATATCATTTATTTGCCTAAATTTTCCTTCAAGTCTGTTCTTCAGTCTGCACTCATATAATCAATGCATTTTTTTTTTGTGTGTATTATTTTTCCTCTTTGGTCTGTAAAAAATGAGTGCCAAAAACATACTCCAGCAGAAAGCTGTTTCACAGAGCAGTTAGGTTCACCGTTTCAGATCAGATCAGAACCGCTGGTGGAGCCCCATAAAGCCTGTGTCTGGTTCAGTCTCAGACAGGGTAGGTGCCTCATTGTCCTGTGCTGCGTTCTTAAAATACTCAAGGCTCCTAATGTACCACCATCCGTGAGGCGCTTTGTGAATGTACAGTATGTCCTCCGTGGCACAAGGGGGTGCTGCCCATTACCAAAGCCGAGACACAGACAGGCAGGCAGAGGCAGATGTTAAGCCGATGAGACATAGCAAGTATCTACAGCAGGTGGGCGAAGCTGCAAGAGGCCTCGTCTCGTAGCGTTCCAGGAACCCCTCCCACTGTTAGGACACCTAGATCAACCAGAAACACACAGGAAATCAAGATCAGTGATGCAGTTCCAGGGGTGTAGCAATAATGTGACTAATGTTGGGTAATGTTTATTTTATTTTCCATTTTTTTCCCTCTCAGAACCAATAGTTTTGGTAACTGCAAAATAAGGTGCTTGCAATTTATAAAATTAATATTAATATATAATAAATATGTTTTTTTTTTAAAGTTTTTTTTTTGATACTCCACCCAAAAATGAAAATATCATTTACTTACCCTCATGCTATATCAGATGTACGACTTTCTTTGTTCTGTGCAACATAAACTAAGATTTTTAGAAAAATAATCCATCTCTGTGAGTCCATATACAGCAGGTGGAAGAAACATTCAAAACTGACGCTTCAAAATACGTGTAAAACACACATGTGGATGTATCAATAGCTGATTTTCCACTGTTGGACCAAACAGTTCTCGTTGTTTAATTGTTCCACAGAGATGTATTATATTTTATAAAAATGTGTGTTCCACAGATGAAAGAAGGTCATATACATCTGAGACGACAACAGGATGAGTAAATGATAAGAGAATAAAAAAAAAACAGCCTTAGGTGGTTTAGTTGGTTTCTTGACCAAGCTAGTGTTTTGATGGTTTAGCTGGTCTCTTGTCAATTCTGATCAGATATCAAGTGCCTAACAGAAAAAAACAAAACAAAAAAAAAACAGAGGGACCAAAAACGAGGGAGACTACAGACATTTTTCTAGACGAGACAAGTGGCTCTGGACAACAGGCCTGGTGCAAGCATAATCCAATTGAACGTGTGATGCTCAAATGGAATATGATGTTCAAAGATCAGAGATGGGCAGTATTTAAATGAAATGTATTTAAAATGTGTATTTAATTACTTTAGAGTATTTTGTAATTTGTATTTTGCTGGGAAAAAAATCAAATGTAAAAAAAAAAAAAAAATCAAGTGTAATTTGTAGTAAGTAGGTCATTTTATTCACAGATAATACATTACCTTTCTTCACCTGTGTTAATAGTACTGCCAACTATAGCCTATCACAGTTTTTGGCTAGATGCAAGTGAATCAAATTACATCCTGTTTGATCCATAGGCGGTGTCCTAAAGGGTTAGTTCATCCAAAAAATGAAAATTCTGTTGTTAATTACTCATCCTTTTGTTGTTCCACTCATGTAAGACCTTCATTCATCTTTGGAACATAAATTAAGATATTTTTGATGAAATCCAAGAGCTTTCTGTTCCTCTACAGTCAGCCATGCATCAAGTAATCCATGTTATTAAGTAAATCATTAAGCAATCCAATTTTATGAAGCAACGTGAGTGCTTTGTTTGTGAGAAAAAACAACAACACTTTATTTAGGAAAATATTATCCAAACACGTGCATTTTGGTACTCTAGTGCAGTGTTTCCCAACCGGGGTGCTGTCTGTCGAGAGCAGGGGTTCCGTGTAAAAAAAACATTTTTTTATATTTTTAAGTAGCTAAATAGTTCAAAAAAGCATCTATTATATAATATCCATTTCTGATGTCGCCAATAATTAGAGATGCACCGAAATTCCGGCTAATTCTTCCGGAAATTAGTTCACCGCTCAGGTTTCACTTTCACGTGGTGTGACGCTCTGCGTATTATACCGTTCATGCTCATCGGAACAGCAAAGTCCACTCAAACATTGAGCCGACAGGAAACATCGATGTAGTACAGCATTGTTTCTGTCTGCAATAGCCCTACTGTGTTGTAACATGGTGTGGTATATGGACAACTCTGGTAATGCTGCCCTCTCATTCATTGATCTGCTAACCACTATGTTATGCTCACGTGTTCTGATAATAATAGCTTTCTAGGACTAAACATTATTTGGATAATTGGTAAAAAAAAAAAAAAAAAAAATTTGTTAAATATCTTAACCCTACTGTTAGACCTACCTGAAAAACTAAGAATCAATTTATTTAACTCGAAGGCCTGTCGTTATTTTTTATTTGTGCTATCATTATTAATTTCTTTATTTGTTCTTATTTTATTACTGACTGCTTACTTGTCATTTTTTATTCAATTCAAAGTTTGAAATCAAGCTAACTCGTGCTACTGCACCAAAATTACCCCACTGTAAAATAAAAAAAAACACTGAGTGAGCAAAAATTTGTGAGATAGCTAGTTATAATGGTAATTAAATAATGTTTACATATGTATAAAAGCCTACATTAAAATCTGTCATTTAAATTGGTCTCTTCATTAGAAATTAGCCTACTGATTGCCACCATTGATGGACAAAAATGTTTAATAATATAAAAATATCTGTATGACATTATATTCTGCAGTTCTTCCCTGTTGTACCGAATATCTATACTTTTCAAATGATCACATCGAAGTTAGAAATTCAAATATTGTGACAAAATTAATTTTGTAGGGTGCCACAAGTTTGTTAAAATTTCCAAAGTGTGCCGCGACTAAAAAAAGGTTGGGAAACACTGCTCTAGTGAATACTCACTCATGAGCATTGTGTTGACGCACAAGTCTTCTATCGCATGAACGCAACACAAATGCATTGTGATGCTCTCATGAACACACAATGCAGATCTTTTTTTGGTAACACTTTCTATGAAGCCCATATAATAATAATAATATTTTTTCTCAAACAGCCATAAGATCTGATATCAGATCAGATGAATGTGTAATATGACACATTTGCTTTGAACTATTTTTACTGTAATATCAGTTTGATTATTTTGATGGTACCCTTTAGACAGCTGTTGATAAGTAACTCTGCAACTACATGTCAACTAGCAGTCATTGGAGTATCAGTAGTATGTCTGCTAACAATTTATTTGGTTAAGGTTAGGGTAGTTAGAATGTTGACGTACTTGCAAAGTTACTTATAGTCAGTTTGTCTGTAGGGGAACCAACCTAAGCCTACTAATACTCTTATGAGAGTTAGTTGGCATGCAGTTGCTTATAGTCAATAGACTAAGGGGACCATCAAAATAAAGTGCAACCTAACATATAAACATTGCATTTTTTCAGCTGGAATTATTAACTAGCTCACATCAAAATTAATATTTGCCTCACAGGGAACACTAACACTCCACACCTAAGCACTTACAAGATGTAGTAAGATACTGTGCAGATCTTAAATAAACAATGTCAAGATATATAGTCCATTATAAATGTAAAAGTAGATTTATTATGGTGTTCATTGTGTGTTATAAATAATCATAAAACTCAATAAATAATCTTATAACCACAAATACGTAAGCATTAAAATATATTATAATTGTTGTTATGATTATTTATAAGATTATATAACATATTATAAGGTTTTTTATAATGCAATATGCATTCATTATAATGCCTTAGGAATACCCTTATAATGTGTTATAAATATGGGCTTCATAGAAAGTGTTACCCTTTTTTTGTGGAAACAAAGCACTTGCATTGCTTAATAAAATTGAGGTTAAATCACTGGAGTCACATGGAGTATACTTTAACTATGTATTTCCTACCGTTTTGGGCTTTGAATGTGTAAGTTGTGTTGCTGCCTATGGAGGGACAGAAAGCTCTCAGATTAAATAAAAAATATCTCCATTTGTGTTTGGAAGAGGAACAAAGGTCTTACAGGTGTGAAACGACATGAGGGTGAATAATTAATTCAATTTTTTGGTGAACTATCTCTTTAATTCATCCATGGTTCCATCCTCCAACTGGGAGAAAAGAAAAAGAAAAGAAAAGAAATAAGCTGTTTTGGTGCTCAGTGCAAACTGGCTAAGTATGCATTAAAATATATACTATCACATATTGCTCACTGACTGGTATTACAGAAGGAAAAGCTGTGCTGCTCTACAACTTTGCTTGCTAGCTGATAAGTGATGTTAGCTTGCTAGTTAAAGGTAGATACTTTTTTTATGGACAAAATGACATTTTTAAAGGTGCTTTATGAAATAATTTTCAAATATTAATTGCTTTTTATTGCCAATGTGTGAACAGCATGTAATGAAACTTTAAAAATGAGAGCCTGTGGAGTATTTTTTTATGTGAAGGACTCCAAGGGAGTCTATCATAACAGTGTAATTTTAATCAACCTCATATTTTGACATGATGTCGGTGAATCACATTGGCCATCGCACGCTCGCATTACTATGGAGTGTGTGCAAGAGCATGAGCAATAAGTTGGTGGCTACAGCTCACTTAATGGCCACCGGTTTCGCTAATAACAAGGGTTTCTGAATTCTACATAGAGCCCTTTAACAGCGAAATATCAGCATTTTTAGGAGTTCATCTTTACTGTTGACAGTGAAATAGCTTGAGACATCCTCTTGAGTTAGATTAGGCAATATAACAATACAGTTTTGCAGGACTGCTTAATTTTTGAAACACTGATCAAGAAATGATAAAGGAGCAATAAAGAAACATAAAAAAACAAAGCACAGACATGCTTGATAGTATTCAAGTAAACACAGTCAGTTGTGTCTTGAGTGAACATTAGAAGAAATACGGATCAATATATTAGATATATTGTCAAGTGTTAAGGTTAAAGAGTATGTTGTTTATAAGTTGCTCAAGGAGGGGAAACACTTCCCTTTCTCTTGTCAAGTCAAATCACATTTATTTGTATAGCTCTTTACACAATACTAATTGTGTCAAAGCAGCTTTACAGTGTCAAACAGGAAAATAGTTTGTCAATAACGCAAGAGGACAATAACAAACAGTCATTTTCCATCTAAATTCAGTTTATTGATGATTTAGTGATGTCATCATTCAGTCTCTTCCAATAGTGTCTATGCAATCAGTCAAGCATCCCCAACTAAGCAAGCCAGGCAAAAGTGGCAAGGAACCAAAACTCCATCGTTGACAGAAATGGAGAAAAAACCTTGGGAGAAACCAGGCTCAGTCAGGGGGCCAGTTCTACTCTAGCCAGACAAACCCAGCATGGTGTGGTTTAATTCCAGGTGTTCTTGTGTGTATCTAATTCCAGTATTGCTAAATGTAATGGCACTGTCTTTTGCACTTCAAATGATTGCTTGTAAATATTGTTTGTATTTTTTGTATTTTCAAATAACAGATTACTTGTATTTTAATTAAATACATTTACTAGACCAGCATTTTGTATTTTTAATTAAATACATTTGATGAGCAAATATTTGTAATTGGTAACAAAATACTTTTTGATGTATTTGTGCCCATCTCTGTCAAACATATTACAATCCTGTTTTAATTGAGCCAATACTTGAAAACTGTTGCTTTTCCGAGCACCTGCCATGGAAAATACTCATTGCCATCTGCTAAATTGTCTACTGCCATGCCGAAAAAAGGCACCAAATACTGCCAACATGGGCTGTTGCTTAATTTATAATAATGGACTCTTGATACTTGCATGGATATTCATGGATTTAGCAGGTGCTGGAAACAAGACTAAGTCTGAATATGGAACAAAAAGGATAAGGATGAAAATTAACTCAGGAAAGTGATAAAATGACCCAAAAGTGTAGATGCTGAAGACAAAAGTGTGCTATTGCTACACTGTAGCAATGGAGCTGCTAGCTCCTGCATCAGAATCGTATTACTCTCTAGCAAAGTTTTAGCAATTGGATTACATATGAATTACCGCAAACATTAACAAAGATGAATTAAAGGAAGTGACCATGCTTAGAAAGGCTCTAGAGGATTGCTAGAGCAGGACTCACTTTAACAACTTCAAGCTAAATTTTGTTTGTCCATACAGTACGCAGTTTACTTTGACTTAAATTGTAAAGAGCAATCATTTTGGCTCAAAGGAATAGTTTCCCCCTCACATGACTTCACTGTAACCGCACGAAATGTCTCGGTTACTTGTGTAATCCTCGTTCCCTGAAGGAGGGAACGGAGACGTTATGTCAGTCGTGACTGACGAATTGGGATCTCGCCCGAGAGCCCAATCACCTTCGAGTGTTAAAGGGGTCATATGATGCTTTTTTAAAGATCATTATTTGGTGTATTTGGTGTAACAGAATATGTTGACATGCTTTAATGTTCAAAAAACACATTATTTTTCAAATACTGTACATTATTGTAGGTACTCTATGCCCCGCCTCTCTCAAATGCTTCGTTTTCTACAAAGTCCCTCCTTCCGACAAGCGCAGTCTGCTCTGATTGGCCAGCTGACCCAGTGCATTATGATTGGCCGAACACCACAAGCACTCGTCGGAAATGTACCATAATTACCATAATCGCGAGCTTCATCTTTCAAAATAAATGTAAAGACAGTAAATAATGTCATTAGTTTTACCATCAGTTCAAGCCTGAAAGGGGAACAGAGTCTCGTGACAGACACAGTGATGAATATGTGTTTGCAGTACACAAGCCACGGTTAAGACAGCTGACTCCACTGTGATGTTACCCTCTCTCTCTCTCTCACGGGGGTCTTCCCGGCGGGAAGAGCACCAATCGACGAACAGGTTCCACTTCAGCCTGTAAGCGTGTCTAGTAGACAGGGCTCTAGTTGAAGTGATGGTGTTTACCACCGCTGGAGGTAGCCCACCTAGAACCTCCGCGTCCCGTCCAGGGACCACAAGTGGGGATTCCACAAGCCTCTGAAACTGTTCCAGTGGAACCGCCGTCTTGCGCTGGAAGGACCCCAGGCAGTTGCATCGACTGTGCACGCTCTACTGAGAGACGTGCTGAGAGGTTGACCGAGTCCGGCTCCATGCCGAGAAAAGAGATCCTCTGCACCGGGGAGAGTTTGCTCTTTTCCCAGTTGACCCTGAGGTCGATCGCTGCGAACCAATCGAAAGGACGGACACATTGAAAGATGCATTTCTGCATCAACATCCTGAACGGGAGCTTGTGAAGGGCCCGGTTCAGCACGCGCAGGTCCAGGATTAGTCATAACCCACCGCCTTTCTTGGGTACGATGAAGCAGGGGCTGTAAAAACCTGACCTCATCTCGGCTGGAGGAACCGGCTGTATTGCGTCCTTCGCCAGCAGGGCCGCGATCTCTGCACGCAAGACAGGAGCATCCCTGTCCATCACAGAGGTGAACCGAATGCCCCTGAACTTGGGAGGGCACCGGACGAATTGAATCGCATAGCCGAGTCTGATGGTTCACATGAGCCAGCAAGACGGCCTGTGGAGCGCTAACCAGGCCCCCAGCGACCGAACAAGTGGGACTAGGGAAACCACCGACGTACCCGCAGTGGGGCAGTGCAGTGAAACATAGGGACCCAACCCGGGAGGCCGTGCGTCCCAGGGTGGGGTCTGAGTACGCGGCGCGCCACTTACCTGGCTCCACGGCTGGGCAGGGGGCTCGTGAGGAGGCATAGTGTCCTTGAACCGAACCCTGCTGCCCATTGGCGAAGGGAGAGGGGGACGGCCATGTGGAGACTGGGTCTCGCACACTGCCATCCTCGCCCTCTTGGAACCCTCTTGGCCCTCCGCCGGGTGAATGAGTGGTGCGGTCACCACCTCCTGAAGAGCCGGATCCAAGAACTCCGGGTCGCCCGTCACAGGGGCACCGCAAGAGGGCGCTCTCGGCGATGAGCAGACAGAGGGGCTGTAGCAGGCGGTGGGGTGGAGACAGCAGCCAACCGCCGGGGCAAGATGTGTCGAGACGCCTCCGTCTGCTTCTGTGCGGTGGAGAACTGTTGGGCAGAGCCCTCCACAGCTTCGCCAAATAGGCCGGCCTGGGAGATTGGGGAGTCCAGGAAGCGATGCTTGTCGGCCTCCCTCACATCCGTCAAGGTCAGCCATAAGTGGCGCTCCTGGACCACCAGTGTGGACATTGTCTGACCCAGGGCTCGCGCTGTGACTTTCGTCGCCCTAAGTGCGAGGTCCGTCGCAGTTCGCAGTTCCTGCAACACACCTGGGTCAGCACCACCCTCGTGCAACTGCTTCAACGCCTTGGCCTGGTGGACTTGCAGGAGGGCCATGACTTGCAGGGTGGAAGCGGCCTGTCCAGCAGCACTGTAAGCCTTAGCCGTCAGAGCGGACGAAAACTTACAGGCCCTGGACGGAAGGCATGGATTACCCCTCCAGGCGGCGGCACCTTGCGGGCAGAGCTGCATGGCAATAGCGCGCTCGACAGGGGGAATGTCCACATACCCTTGGGCCACCCCACCGTCGAGGGTGGTGAGGACGGAGGTGGCACCAAGCCTGTTTTGGGCAGAAAAAGGCATCTTCCAAGACTTAGTGACATCCTTATGCACTTCCGGGAAAAATGTAACCGGAGGCGGCTGCCGACAACCGGCTTGCGCCCCCAGGAACCAATCGTCCAGCCTCGAGCGTTTGGGAGAAGGAGGAGGCCTCCAGTGCAGCCTGACACTCTCGGCGGCCCAGGAAAGCATAGCAGTCAGCTCTGGATCTGACTCGGGCAACGCCACTCTTCCTGAC
>NW_015506061.1:211116-218634 GCF_001515645.1 Sinocyclocheilus grahami | reverse complement strand
AAGTATGGGCTGTAGAAACCCGACCTCATCTCGGCTGGAGGGACCGGCTGTATCGCGTAGCAGGGCCGCAGGGCCGCGATCTCTGCACGCAAGACAGGAGCATCCCTGTCCATCACAGAGGTGAACCGAATGCCCCTGAGGGCACCGGAGCACCGGACGAATTGAATCGCATAGCCGAGTCTGATGGTTCACATGAGCCAGCAAGACGGCCTGTGGAGCGCTAACCAGGCCCCCAGCGACCGAACAAGTGGGACTAGGGAAACCACCGACGTACCCGCAGTGGGGCAGTGCAGTGAAACACAGGGACCCAACCCGGGAGGCCGTGCGTCCCAGGGTGGGGTCTGAGTACGCGGCGCGCCACTTACCTGGCTCCACGGCTGGGCAGGGGGCTCGTGAGGAGGCATAGTGTCCTTGAACCGAACCCTGCTGCCCATTGGCGAAGGGAGAGGGGGACGGCCATGTGGAGACTGGGTCTCGCACACTGCCATCCTCGCCCTCTTGGAACCCTCTTGGCCCTCCGCCGGGTGAATGAGTGGTGCGGTCACCACCTCCTGAAGAGCCGGATCCAAGAACTCCGGGTCGCCCGTCACAGGGGCACCGCAAGAGGGCGCTCTCGGCGATGAGCAGACAGAGGGGCTGTAGCAGGCGGTGGGGTGGAGACAGCAGCCAACCGCCGGGGCAAGATGTGTCGAGACGCCTCCGTCTGCTTCTGTGCGGTGGAGAACTGTTGGGCAGAGCCCTCCACAGCTTCGCCAAATAGGCCGGCCTGGGAGATTGGGGAGTCCAGGAAGCGATGCTTGTCGGCCTCCCTCACATCCGTCAAGGTCAGCCATAAGTGGCGCTCCTGGACCACCAGTGTGGACATTGTCTGACCCAGGGCTCGCGCTGTGACTTTCGTCGCCCTAAGTGCGAGGTCCGTCGCAGTTCGCAGTTCCTGCAACACACCTGGGTCAGCACCACCCTCGTGCAACTGCTTCAACGCCTTGGCCTGGTGGACTTGCAGGAGGGCCATGACTTGCAGGGCGGAAGCGGCCTGTCCAGCAGCACTGTAAGCCTTAGCCGTCAGAGCGGACGAAAACTTACAGGCCCTGGACGGAAGGCATGGATTACCCCTCCAGGCGGCGGCACCTTGCGGGCAGAGCTGCCTAGCAATAGTGCACTCGACTGGGGGGATGTCCACATACCCTTGGGCCACCCCACCGTCGAGGGT
This sequence comes from Sinocyclocheilus grahami, assembly GCF_001515645.1. NCBI lineage: Eukaryota > Metazoa > Chordata > Actinopteri > Cypriniformes > Cyprinidae > Sinocyclocheilus > Sinocyclocheilus grahami. The sequence continues at coordinate 217,424 of NW_015506061.1, read as the reverse complement.
GGTGAGGACGGAGGTGGCACCAAGCCTGTTTTGGGCAGAAAAAGGCATCTTCCAAGACTTAGTGACATCCTTATGCACTTCCGGGAAAAATGTAACCGGAGGCGGCTGCCGACAACCGGCTTGCGCCCCCAGGAACCAATCGTCCAGCCTCGAGCGTTTGGGAGAAGGAGGAGGCCTCCAGTGCAGCCTGACACTCTCGGCGGCCCAGGAAAGCATAGCAGTCAGCTCTGGATCTGACTCGGGCAACGCCACTCTTCCTGACGGAGGCAGCGCAGCCGAATCGTCATCTCCAGAGCCTAGCTCGCCCTCCGATGCAGCGATCGACATCCCGTCATCTGCCTGTGCCCCGCACGAGATGCTGGGCCCCGCCCGGTCCGAGGAACCAGCAAACTCGTCCGGGAACCCCAGGCGGTGCGATGCGCTAGAGGAATGAGAGGCCCGCGGAGACATTCGCGACGGGGAAGCTCTCACCGTGATCCTCAGATCTCCCTGACCATGAACCAAAGTAGCCCTCAGAGAACTTGAGGAGCTAGAACGGGGCATGGCAAAGGGGATACCCCCCCCCCGTTTAATGAGGAAGTATCTAGACCGCAACACCGCGATGGTCATGTTCCCGCACTGAGAACATGACTCATCCATGAGCGTTGCTTCAGCGTGCGCAAGCCCAAGCACGAGACACAGCGATCATGACCGTCAGATGAAGCCAGGAATATATCAACATAGGAATATACCAAATATGACAAATTCCAGTCTTATATTTGGCTGGTCAACAAGTTTGACCTTATCCTGGACAAGGTAAAGCATATATATATATATATATATATATATATATATAAAAGATAAAAGATGATGATTGTTTGCTCAGACGACAGCAAACAAAGGATGATCAACTATTATTTTTATTATTAATTATTATTATTATTATTATTGTAACCGAAACAAACAACTAATATATAAATAAAATAAAAAACTATCTTCAACAGAGAATGCAAGAAAATATGATTTACTATATTTCCAATTATGTGATTTCAGCAAATTATACTGAATCAGTCGAATTAATATTACTTGAAAATTCAATATTTTTACCCAGCCCTATTCAGAGGCTTGCAGTGCCACATTTATTTAGAGCATCCATTGAGGATTCCTCTTTGGTGATGTGATAAACAAGCTCTTAGCTGCATCTGGACCTCTTAGCTAAATCTGGACCTTTTATATTTGTCTCTGAATTTGCTAAACTTTTTATACCATCCATGTTTTGGGAAGGTTTAAGTCAGAACACACAAAACTGCTAAATAAAATTCAGACAGAAAGCTGAGATGATTGGAAAGTGATAAATATTTGCTGAACCCATCAGTATTTATCAGAAGTAATCATTTTGGAGTAATGTGAAGGGTTTGAGCGTGTAAACTCCTTCTGGCAGAATATGCAGCTTTGCACCTTGAGGGAAATTCATGCAGCCGTTCAAAGCTATAACTGGATTTATCTTAATAATGCTTTTTATGTTGCATTTCCCAATAAACATCTAGGGAATTGCAGTATCACAGCTCCATATGAAGAAATTAATCACGTAAAATAGCTGAGGGATTGTGTAATACGTAGTAGTAGTTTCATTAACAATTATATACAGAACAGGCTGGTTCGCTTTTGAGGTGCCATGGCATTGTATATGCCAATTTTTGACTTGCATTTCTTACAATCTGTTTTCAGATGATGTTGGCTCATGTAACACCATGAAATATCATCCAGTTTTGCAAACAGCAGTAACAAGAAAGATTGTAAAAAAACAATAATTAACAAAAATAAATAAAAATGTGGAAACTATTGAAAAAAAAAATTATAATAATAATGATAAACTACTGATATAACTGGATTCCTCATCTGATGTGAGTTTAAAATGAAACACCTTTTGGCTTAATTCTATATGAATATGATGTTTTGTGTGATGACAGTAGCAACAAAGGCTCAAAATAAGAGCTGCTCAACAGTAGCATGTCTCTTTTAACAAATTGTTCAGGCTGGTACTGGGAAAAGACTCTTTTGGCAGCCTGAAATAGGGATTGGCAAGGCACTGTAACAAAGAAACCTTGTAATGGATGCCTGGACTTTCTGGGTAAAAGAGCCAGCTTGAGCACTGACAGATACAGAAGAATGGCACCAGCACTTTAGAAACCAACCTTTTAGTTTGACAAAACAGTCATTTGAAAAAACACATAAATCATTTTCAGATTTCTTTTAATTCTTATAAATACTGTATGGTGTTAAAACATGACTCAATCACAAGTAAATGTTGAATGTTTCTTGGATTCAAAAGGGAAGTTCTTGGTGACCAGCGCTGACTTGGCTTCTTTAGACAGGAGCTGGCAGTAGGCGCAAATGGTTTGCAGAGGCTGAGTGCTTGAATGGAGGAGCATCTGTCATCATGGTGATGTTGTCCAAGTCTGGGCAAGGATGTGTCCTATGGTCCCACGCTGGCGCATTGGGATCAATTACGCAGACCCTAGCACCCACAGCGGCAATGCCTTGGCATGTGTCATCAATGACCTCCACATGTTTTTAGCACCCTCAGTCTATTCACTTTCTTTTTCACATCATCAGACATCTTCAAATACACTTCAGTGTCGTTGGTTAATGGAATATTCACCTCAAAAAATTAAGTTGTTGAAAAGCTGTTTTGTACTTTCCCTTATGTTATTCCTTACCAAATGCTGTGTTTTTTTTATGGAACAAAAATGCTAATAATACATATTAACATATCTCTGACATCAAAAGTTAATAGTAACCATGTCTGTGTAGCTCCAAAAGGGAAAAAAGAAACATAACAAAATCATGCAAGCAATCAGTTGTGCTGCCTGTGTCAAAAGTTGGACATGAAACACACTGAATGTCATTTGTTGTTGCATGTCCTACTTTATTTGTCAGCATACCGGATTTGAAAGGCATGAGCGTGAGTAAATTACAGAATTTCATTTTTGGTTTTAATTATTCCTTTAACTCTCTGGAGGCAGAACTTGAAACCAAGGGACACCCCTACATTTTCAAAGCTCTGTTTACCCGAGGCATCACATGAAAGTGCTTTGTCTGTTTGCATGTGAAAGATTGCTGATTACTGCAATCAGTAGTTCTCGCTCATCTTGAACTCCACTGATACTACATATTCAAGGACCCTTTTCGATGGCTAAATACCACCCAATCAACCTAATAGCTAATAGAATATTTGATTAAGAGCCCTCTACTTCTGATGTTATAATCAGAGAATTAAGAAGTAGTGTGGTAACCTTACAAAAGAGGAAACATAATGAGTTCAATTAACAGAATCCATAAGACCTTCTGCATTTTTGAGAATCAGACTTTATGTTGGAAATAAACACAAAATTAGGTATTCCAAAAAGCAGGTTATGTGACATACCCGGGTATATTTGAGGATAAGCAGTGTCTTTCTTATGAGGAAAATGAGGGAGTTTATCCCCTGCATTCCTTTTAGGCCATAAAACCAGTGATATCATGATTAGTTGTCATGGTGACCAAGGTGGGGGATGGTGTTCAGCCGAAATCCTGGCATCCAGTATATTGAGTGAGGGGACTGTGACGATTTGTTAATCTAATGAATAATTGATTTGTTAAATCAAATAAAAATTAGTGTGTCAGATTGGTCGAGACGCTACACCATAGTAACTTAATATATATATTTGTATGATATGTTAATGAGGAAGTAATAAATAAGGTAATATGTTATTCTAATATGGTTATAATATTTATTTTATTGACATATATAACAGTTATCTGTATAAATTATAAAACACTATGACAAGGTAATATTTAATTTTATATATATACATATATATTTAATTTTTTTATTATTACATTTTATATTATCATCTCACACATAGATTGGCATTTTCTATAATGTCTAAATTCTAAATCAAAATACATATCTGATATGACTTAATATATAATTAGCATCAAACAAACAATATAATTCATATTCTCAAGGATTAAAGATTAAACGGAAAAAAAATGATTGCACAACCATCAATTAGGTGGCGATATGCACTAAGCATGTAAACGACCATTGAACAAAAGAAGAAGAAAGAAACAGCATGGCATGCTTTTTCTTAGAGTTCGTTTCCATAGTGACTCGTCGATTTGTCGCTCTGTTGAGAATGTCTTGAGTCTTAACCAGGAACATACTCTGAGTTGAATGAACTTACTCCCGGACGCGTTTTTGGAACCACATACCTTGAGTAAGCAAGGTTTGTGGTTAATCAACCGAACCTTCAGGGTTTAGCTGACGGTATGTTAACCGTGCTTTCTGGAATACACCCCTGAAAAGTGCTCTACTAATTATGTAAATGCAGGCACAACTGTTTAGAAATTGCATTAAACATGCAGTCTTGTTGTAAACACTTGTATAAAGGTTCACACAGTAATTTCTCCTCTTAAAAAAATTCTACAATACCATGAGAAGCTGAACACTTTTTTAATCCATGTAACTAGTTGTCAGTATCCAAGAAGGCTGTCATACTGACCATTAATTGATATACAAAAATACAAAGTGCATCTTTATTTTGTATTTATTTATTATTATTATTATTTTTTATTTTATTTTTTTCTATGGACATTGCAGGGAAATAAGAAAGAAAAAAAGGAAGAAAACAACAAAAACCAACAAGATTATTTTCTGAAACTTTGTATGTACATTTTACAGAAATCATGGCCACATTGTACTAATTTCAACCTGGTCTCATAAAAATACGTACCTCTGGTAGACTAATTTGCTCCCCCCACCTTTTTCGTGTGTCATGGATTTACCTGAAATAAGGGAACAAATATCACATATGGCCTCAATTTAATTAAACCATGTGACAAATTAACAAAACATGGCCACAAATTAATAAGTCATGGGAATAAATTCTACTTCTTCATAATTTCCCTCAAAAGTCATGAGCACTTTTATTTTATTTTTTTTATCTAAAATGTTTTTAAATCAGTTTTCATTCAGTGTATTTACAACTCTAGCATGCTGGCAGCTGACAATTTTGTCTCTAAATTAATTTCCTTTAGAATCTCACCAACCATTCAACTAGGCAGCTATCCTGATAATTCACGTATCTTATCTCTTCTAGAGGAGCACAGCATCTGAGCTCAGATTCAGAAATAACCTGAAATGATTTTAAAACATTAAATGGACTTCCAATGTAGGGTCATTGTCTCACTCTTTTTAAATTTTAAATTTTTTTTAATTCTGTAATACTTTTGTTCACTCTTTCCCCTCCTTTGACTCATTTAAATTGCTCTTCTGACTAAACTGTGTGAGATTTCATCAGATAAGGTAAGGTGATTTGGTCGCTCCATCAGTGCCTGTCTAATGACGTTGAGCCGTCTGCCAGAGATGACCGACAATCTACAAGAGATGAATATTGCTTGTTTAATTTGCTGTTGAATGAGGTGGTCACAATCATATGAATCAGTAGAAAAGAATGAGCAAATCACAAACATGATAGCGATAATGAGTGTTTATTCAAACAGGACGGGCCTACAGGGACTCTTGGGTTGATTAGTGATCATTCTCTTATTGAATAGCAAAAACTCATTTTAGCCCAGCCTACTGGATTTTTTTATTATTATTAGTTATTTTGTCCCTTGACAATGGCTGGTCATTTAAATTGGTTATTTAAAAAAAAAAAAAAAAAACCTTAATTAAGCATGTGCACCAGGACACATCTGTGGTGTAAATCCATCCATCACACAGAGGCCCGTCTTTTTGTTCTGTGTACACTTGCAGATTGCAGTCTTTGGCACTGAGTCACATCTCAATGTATTTCATGCAGAGCATGTGAGCGAAGCGCTCCGCTACGTTTTCCGCTCTATGGACATGCGTTCCGCTTAGTCGCTCTAACCGCACAAGCAAGCGCTCCGTTAATATTCCGCTTACGCTCACCGTGAACCAATTCCCGCTCAGATCCCGCTCCGACATAAAATTTCTCTAGTAGGCCTAATTGTTTAATGTTTGTAACGGAATTCTTGGATTATTGTCTAAAATTAAGCATGCCGATAAATAGCAATTATCATGTTTCAGAGCGAAATTCTTACATTCTTCTTAATTTTATTAATTGTAATGTATTAATTAAAATGTATAAAATATATGAATCTAACCTTAGCAAACATACCTAAAATGCAAAAACTGAAAAAGTGTATTTGATTTTCGTTAACTTTATTTCCGTGAAAATAGCTGCAGTTGTTGTTCAATAGAACATTCAAAACAGGCTCATTAAAACACAAACGCACACACACACACGAGATGAAATGTG
>NW_015506061.1:188594-210701 GCF_001515645.1 Sinocyclocheilus grahami | reverse complement strand
AGCATAAAAGAGAACTAGCCTATTCTAAATTCGTTGGCCGTGATTGTCTGCATGTCATGATCGGGGCTCCGTACAACCGAATATAACCTTAGCCTACCTGTTTATTCATTTATTATGGTATGTTACTAGCTCACCTTTTGCGGCACCATGTTTGCGTAGCACATCCTCGTGCTTTCTGGCAATGTGCCGCTTCAGATTCCAATATTAATCTTTACTAACTCTCCCAGCACTCCCTCTCAGTTTCTGCTCCCTGCTCATTCTTAACTTTGATTTTTTACTTTACATTTATGTATAAGGCTTGCAACTTCGTTGAAACAATATCTGAACTCCATAACTGCTCTACTATTCTCGATCTCGAACAAGCAAATCACCCAACGGCATTCTGGGTTGAGCGAGCGGCACTGAGCGTTTTGAGCGAGCGGAGCGGAATCTTCAGAAAGGCACTCTGCGCTCTTAAGGAAATATTACCACACCGCTCCCCGCCCCGCTCCACTCACACAATATCTAATATCTACCCAATATATCTAATACAGCATATGCATTTATCTTAGAAGACTTGGTCCAGCGATACCCAATACTTTTCAAATGACTTATTCATATATGTACTGATTCATATATGTACTTTGTGAGACGCTTTAAAAATATGTTGTGCTTGCTGAGAAGAGCTTGATTTAATATTAGATTTTGTAGAATATTGTTAGAATATAGTGGAGTAAAACATAATACATTTAGTCAAAGATTACAATCATAGGAACAAAAAATACAAATATGCCTTATATAACAAATACACACAAGAGAAATATTTAATAGCTGCTGACAGCAGACAGAAGCTGAAGTGTTGTGCTCCCACCTTTTCATTCCCTCCTATTTCTAATACAGTATGTCTCGTCTTCATACCTGGCGTGATCACCCATCTGTTCACATAATTAGCCCTAAGCGTTGTAACCGAACTGATTCTGTTACATTCAGATATTATGTTCTGCCTCGACATTAGGGGGTGCTAAGCTATTATTTAGACTATTTATTCAGGTAGATAGTATGAAGAAGTCAGCTATGGCAAGGGATTATAAAGTTCGGCAAGTAATTGGAAATTAGTGGAAAACCGCAAAAGAAAGAAAACGTGGTATCAAACATCTGGTTCAGAAAACGAAAAAGATCGACAGCAGATTAGAAGAAAGTAGAATTCAAGGTAATGCTAACATTTTTGGCAGAATCCACAAAGATGTTAAACCCAATTAAAATAACTAAGGTATTGAAAGAAGCGATTGGAAAAATTGTAAGTGCAAAAATGACAAGATGGTAAACTTCTGCTGTTTGGTAAAGACAAGAATCAACAAAAAGCAGCTGTGGAACTAAAAACAATACTAGGAATAAAAGTATCTTGTACCGTGATGGAAGATAAGAAATGGGTAAAAGGAGTGATTTCAGGAGTTTCGACAGATATGTCAATTGAATCAATTAAGCAAAACCTGTCAGGGGCAGGGGTGATTGATGTGAGGAGACTGAAATATGTAAAAGATAAACAAAAGGCGGATAGCCTGTCAGTTATGATTCAGTTTGATGAGGAAAAGTTACCTGATAAAGTGTATATTGGGTATGTAAGTTACAGAGTTCGGCCATATGTACCACAGCCAGTTAGATGCTTGTGTCAGAGATTTGGTCATATTGCTGAAAGTTGCAAGGGAAAACAGCGCTGTGCAAGGTGTGGAGGTGAGCACGAATACGGGAAATGTGGACATGGAGTTCTTCCAAAATGCTGCAACTGTGGAAGTAATCATAGTGCAGGTTATGGGGGTTGTAAGGTAAGAAAAGATGCTGAGAAAGTTCAATGTTTAAGAGTGTTTGAAGGAATTTCATATGTGGATGCGTTAAAGCGAGTCCAGAAAAGCACAAAGACGTGTACTGAAAACAGTCCCGGTGGAAGATCCCTTGGTAGGGGTTGTATAACATGTAAACAGTAGTAAAATAAATTAAAATACCTTGTTGGTTGATAAGACGTCCTTTATTGCATTTATAGCAGAAGTGGTCAATTGTTCAGCGCAAACAGAAAGCCGTATGGAAAAAATCAGAATAATTCTGAGGGCAGCTGGAAAATACGTAAATGTAGAAGAAGTAAAGGTGGATCAAATAAATGAGAAAATAAAGGTAAAGGTAACAAATTCTCAGACAACATGTGGTGGATCTTAACAGTTTTAGCAATTCTTCAATGGAATGCTAGAAGTTTGATTTCAAATGGTCAAGACTTTAAGAAATTCATCGCAGATATTAATGATAAACCTCATGTAATTTGTATTCAAGAGTCATGGCTTAAGCCACATTTAAACTTTGTGTTAAAAGGATACTCGGTAGTTAGAAGGGATAGGGAAATTGGTACTGGTGGTGGAGTGATAACGTTTATATAATCTGAGGTAGCATATAAGAAAGTTGATGTGGAGGAAGAATGCAAATCAATAGTAGTAGAAGTTTGGACAGGAACACAAAAAATGAGAATAATCAATTTTTACAATCCTTGTAAAAGACTAAATAATGAAGCTTTATCTAAAATAGGGGGACAACATAAGTCTAATCAGGTGTGGTGTGGAGATTTTAATGCGCACAATACATTATGGGGTAGCATACAAACAGATAATAACGGAAGAGAAGTGGAGGAATTTTTGGAAACAAATAATCTGGTATGTATAAACGATGGAAGTGCTACTAGGTTGGATGTATCCAAAATTAAATATTCAGTTTTAGATTTAACAATTATGACAGAAAATCTAGCTAAAATAAGTATGTGGAACATAATTGGTCAAAACATGATGGGTAGTGATCATTTTCCTATTAATTGTAAAATTGGATTAGAAACATCTAAAATAGATATTGGAATGATCCATAGATGGAAATTTAAATCAGCGGATTGGGACCTATTTCAAGAAGAATGTGAACAGAATTTACTTAACTTAAGTTGTTTAACAGAAGATGTAGGGCAGTATAACAATACAATCTGTGAAAAGTCTTTGTAAAGTTACAGGGAAAGTAATAGGAAAAAGTGTAGGGAAAATAAAGAAGAAAAATGTACCTTGGTGAACTGTTGAGTGCAGCGAGGTAATTAAAATAAGGAATACGTTTTTAAAGAAAGTAAGGAAATCATATTAATTTTATGTTTTTATATTGTATAAAAGCACAGGCTGTAGTAAGGAAGGTAATACGTGCAGCTAAAAGAAAGTACTGGAAAGAATACTGTGACAAAATAGGTAAAAATATAGATATTAGCGAGATATGGGGAATGATGAGGAAAATGGGGGGGGGGGAATACAAAAATCTAATAGAATTCCTGTTTTAATAAGTGGAAATAATCAAATTATTAATAATAAAGAAAAGGCTGAGGTGTTGGCAGAAGCATTTGTAAAGGTGCATAGCAATATATCAGATGATATGAGGGAATTAAGAGAGAAAATGGTAAGAGATAATTAAAAAATGTTAGCTCAAAAAGGATTATCAGAAGGCACTATGGATGCTGTTTTTACATTATATGAACTCAAGCAGGCCTTGGAAGGAGTTAAACATACGTCACTGGGAAAAGATGAAGTATGTTATGAAATGATTAAACATCTTTCAGATAACGGATTAAATGTTATTTTAAGACTTTATAATGAAATATGGAGGCAAGGGAGACTTCCTAGCTCGTGGAAATTAGGTATAGTGGTGCCAATAGCTAAACCTGGGAAAGATCATACTGTTCCAACAAATTATAGACCAATAGCTTTAATATCTAACCTGTGTAAAATAATGGAAATAATGGTTATATCATGTTTATTATATGTTTTGGAAACTAGAAAGTTATTAAATGCATATCAGCGTCGGTTCAGGAAAGGACGTAGTACCATAGATGCAGTAATTTGCTTAGAAAATGAAATCAGGAAAGCTGAAGTGAAAAAAAGAAAAGGTCCTAGGAGTATTTTTCGATATCGAGAAAGCTTATGACATGGTATGGAAGAACTGTTAATAAATTTAGGTCAAATGGGCATTAATTGAATGTTGTTTAATTGGATTATGGATTTCCTAAAAGAACGAAAAATACAGGTAAGAGTAGGTAAAGAATACTCTGATACCTACATAGATAACAAAACTCCTCAAGGTAGCGTTTGCAGTCCGGTACTTTTCAATATTATGATAAATGTTATATTTGAGGAAATAGGATCAGAAATAGGAAGGTCACTATATGCTGATGGATGGAGCCTTATGGATAAGAAAGAAGAAGAAAATGCAGAACGCAATAGATACTGTTGAAAGCTGGACTAACCAGTGGGGATTTCGTCTTTCTGTGGCAAAGACTCAGGTAACTTGTTTCTCAAAAAATAAGAAAATTCCTGAAGTAAAATTAAAGTTGTATGAGCAAACTTTAGAGCAATAATCTATTATTAAATATTTTGGAGTATGGATGGACTCAAATTTAACATTTGGAACACATATTCAAAAGGTAATTGATAAATGTAAGAAAAGAGTTAATGTATTAAGATGTTTGTCAGGACTGGACTGGGGTGCCACAAGACACTCACTAAAGAGAGTATATTGTGCATTAATTAGATCATCGATTGATTATGATAGGATAATTTATGGATCAGCTTCAAACGCTTTGCTAACAAAAATGTATACAATTCAAAGTCAAGCCCTAAGGATTTGTTGTGGAGCTGTTAGATCCTCTCCTGTAACATCACTGCAGGTAGAGATGGGAGAAATGCCTTTGGATTTATGTGAGCTCCAGCTAAGACTGGTATACTGGTCAAATATTAAAGGCCATTTTTCAAATCATCCAGTTAAAAATGTTTTGGGAAATTGCTGGGAATATGCACAATCTCAGGTGAAAAGCTTTGGATGGATAATAGAAAAGCAAACTCAGCAAACAGGTATTAATAATGTTAATATTTGTCCTACAGTAGCATTGCCAGTATCTCTGCCTTGGTTTTTCTCAATGCCTTCTGTGGATCTCCAGATATTTTAAACTATAAAGGATAAACAAAATCAAGTTCCTAAAGCGATAGTAGTGAAACAGCATCTTGAGAGTGAATATTTCCAATTTTAACAAATATTTACAGATGGTTCCAAAGACCCAGTAACTGGATGAACAGTTGCAGCTATGTATATCCCTCTTTCTAAGTATAGAGCTGCAAAAATAATTACTAATGATATATCTGTATTTACTGCAGATATGGTGGCTATTTTGATAGCATTACAGTGGGTAGAAGTTAAACCATCTGCTGTAGTAATTTGCTCAGATTCGTTTTTAGTTCTTACTAGTTTAATAAGTGGAAAATCGGATTCAAGACAAGATATATTAATATAAATTTTACAAAATCAAATTAGACATTTAGCAGCATTTTTATGGGTGCCGGCTCATGTTGGTGTGGAGGGTAACGAGCATGTGGACAAGATAGCCAAACAGGCCCTTAAACATAATGTTATTGATTTAGAAATACCTTTGGGTAAATCTGATATGAAAGGCTTAATTAAAACAGCTATTAAAAATATGTGGCAGGAGAGGTGGGATAAAGGAAATAAAGGTTGTCATCTTTATAATATACAAAAACAAGTTGGTTTAGTTAGAATTAGTTATGGCAACAGAAAGGAAGATACGGTAATTTCTCGTCTGAGAATTGGTCATTCTGCCTTCAACAAATCACTTCAAATGATAGGGAAACATGGTTCTGGTCAGTGCAATAAATGTGGACTTCCAGAAACCATAGAGCATGTAATAATCAATTGTATGGCATATGAAAGGGAAATAATTCAATTAAAAAACGATTTAATTTCTGTTGGCATAAATTCTTTAACTTTGCAGAATATACTTAACAGTTCTTACAAAGGATATGAAGCTCTTGTTTTTTTTTTAAAGCAACAAAGTTATATAAGAAAATATAGAAAGGTAGGGTAGGTGGTATTGATTTTTTTTCCGTTTTATTGATTTTTTTTCTTTCTCTCTTCTGATATCAATGCCTCACACTCCATCCCAGTAGGTGGTGGAATATGCACTAAAGCTGGTTTGCCAACCGCCATTAAACGTCAAAGAAGAAGTCAGCTTGTGTTCGGGAGAGGAAGCAATGGTTTCCTCACGCTCGCATTTCAGAAGCTGACGGTCCTAAGATTGAGAATTTGTTTCCCTGTGTCAATCTGTAAGTGTTCACTGTTCATTTTGTAATGTATTATGTTTGTTGGAATGTAATTAGTTTGTAACAATGCTAATAGTAGAACGGTATTTGTTTTTTGATAGATGGACCTTTTATGACTAATAGACTTGTATAGTCACGAAACGGAGTCATGTGGAACTGTTTCCAGCACGGCCTTTGGAATTGTGAACGTCTTGCGTGTTAAGCACATGCTTTTACGCAGTGGACTCTACGTGTGCTTCGTGGAAGCTTTGTGGATATCACAGATTTGCATTATCATTATTTTTTTCCTTTGACTGCTATCGACTCACCGGGAACTTTGTCACATAAACGGACATTATCAGTGATCTTCAGAATCTTCATCTACTTTAAGTTTGTTCTACTTACAAGCATATTTCATGTTGTTCCAACTCAGCATGCCTGGCCTACAGACATAAGGTTCATTAGCATTCATCCCTTGGTTGCTGTTGTTTTTTTTCTTTTGCTTTGCCTATTTTCAAATTGTCTTTTCTTTTGTTTGTTTTGAGCTTTGTAAATATTCATCTGTGTGAGGTAAACTGCATCCATATAAAGTATATTCATTCTTTCTGCATTTTTGTGCCTAAAAAGTTCGTGATTGTCTTAACCTGTTTGAATATTAACCTTAAACCTGCTTATACCAAAGTGTTAATCGTGTTAAGGAACTACTTTGGATTCCCCTTTTTTAATGTATATCTCACGCCTAAATTGGGTAGCGGTTATATAATTGGCACCTGAACAGGGACCTGTTTCTTGATGTACTTTGGTGTATGTCTTTGGTTTTTTTCAAGTATATTTCAGTTAATCATGGCTAGTCAGCAGAATTTGGAAGGGGCAGACTTTTCCAGCACGTCTTTTAGAGCACACAGAGAACCGCTTAAATACCTCATCAATACCTTTAACGATTTGTACATCGATTCAGATGAGGACGACAGAGTTACTGTAGAAGAGTCTGATGATGACTCTCAGTTTCCTCCTCCCCCCCGAGATCCATGGTGATGGTGAGTTAGAACCTAAGTCGACTATAATCCATGATCTAACAAGCCACCTTGACACTCTAGAGGAGAATGTCAGTAACATTCAACAACAAGGACCAAATATCTGTTCATGAATGTGAAGCAATGTGTAAATCTGTTGAAGAGAAGTTGTTGTACTGTGTGGAAGAGTGAGAAAACATATAGAAGTGCTTATTCAAGACCTGGGACAGTATATGGTGGATTGTCTTAAAAGAAGGGATAAGCAAATAGATCGTAAACTACAGGCAAGTAACCCAACAATTTCTACTCCCCATCAGCCCATAAATAGAACGGTTATCCATAGATTCGATAAAGACTGTCATTCCAGTATCCCACCAACTGCTGATAGTATTTCAGTAAGTCCATACAATCCGCCAGTCAAGCTTGAATTTCCTAAGTTCAGTAATAATTCTGAGGAAGACCCGCTTGCATTTATTGAGCAATGTGAAGAATATTTTGCTGTCCGCCCATTAACTGATGAGGAAATTATAGCTTCTCTGACTGCTGTTTTAGGATACACTGCTTGGTGGTCTGCGGAAAAGAAAATAATCCACAATTCTGGCACAATGTCTCAGGTGGAGAAAGAGAATGACTGAAAGGGAGATGATTCAGGCCATCTTATGTAATTGCAACCCTCGGCTGACTAGCCTGTTAAGAGGTACCCTACATACAGTACACAAACTGGTCAGAGTTGGAACACAGATTGAAAGAGACATTTGTGAGTCAAAGAAATACTGGAACCAGATGAATGCGGATGAGCAGAGTAAGAAAAATGTCACGCATCAAGAGTTGCAACGTAAAAATCCACCATCTAGCACTAAAGTAGTTCAGAGTGGAAAAACCAATGTGCAATGTAATCCTCGAAATCTTACTATTCCACTGCATATTCAGGATAAACTAATTACAGCACTCATCGACACGAGTAGTACTCTGTCTTTAATGCAAAAATCCATTTGGCAGCAGTTGTGCAAAGATGAGGTCCTTTTGTCAAGCGGAGGACAAACTTTTCTTCTCTCAAATGGCCACCATCAGGCAACTGTGGGAAGGTAATCTGGACCAGCAAAGTGCATGATGTCCCTGTGCAGACTGAGTTTTATGTAATGAATAATGCTGACCTAGCAGTACCTGTCATTCTAGAAGTGGATTTTCTCTGTAACTCAGGAATGGTATTAGATTTTCGGCATGCTCAGTATACTCTAACCACACAAGAGAATATTGCTATCATGCATTCATTCACCAGCCAGAATACCAACCTAGTAGCACCAACTGTCAATTTCTACCTTGCATTGTCTCCAGCACAGTACAAAGAAGAGGTTCTGCAGTCCATTCATAGTCTTACGATCAATGCAGATACTGACATACAAGGACAGCTAGAAGGTTTGATGTTGGGTTGGCCCACAGTTTGCACCCACGATATAGGACATACCACACTGGTCAAGCACCGTATCCTGACTACCGATGAAGTGTCTGTAAGGAAAAGACCATACAAGGTATCTTTTGAGAAACAAACATTTATTGACGAACAGATTAAGGAGTTGTTGGACAAAGACGTCATACGTCCCTCTACAGCTCCTTCACCAGTGGTGGTGGTGCCAAAAAAGGATGGTGGATCTTGTTTATGTGTTGACAATTGTGGACTTAATGCTAAGACCACTTTGGACTCATATCCAATGCCACAAATACAAGACATTCTAGAGTCCTTACATGGAGCACCCGTTTTCAGCACTCTCGATCTGAAGAGTGGATACTAGCAAATGGAAATGTATCCTGACAGCATGCAAAAGACTTTGTCACATCATCTGGGCTATATGAATTTCAGCGTCTACCGTTCAGCCTAAAAAACGCTGCAGCTTCTTTCCAGCGGTTGATGGAGAGTGTGCTTAAAGAGTTGAAGGGCAAATGTTGCATGATCTACATTGATGATGTCGTGATATACTCCAAAAGTGAGCAAGAGCACTTCCAACACATCCAACAGGTATTCCAGTGTCTATTTAAAGCTGGTTTCACTCTTAACTTAAATGCAATTTCATCCAAAAGTCTCTAATGTTTCTAGGTCACATAGTTTCGGGGCAAGGCATAAAGACCAATCCATCTAAAGTCTCGGCTGTAAGTGCATTTCCCAAACAACAATCTATGAAAGATTTACAATGATTTTTGGGATTAGCTGGGTGGTACCACAGATTCATTCCCCATTTTTCAGAAAAAGCAGCACCACTACATGCACTAAAACAAAATAACTCTACATGGACTTGGACAGAACAATGCCAGCAATCATTTGATCAACTCAAGTTAGATCTAACAAAGGCACCCATTCTGGCAACTCCCGACATTACAAAACAGTTTAAAGTACAGACAGATGCAAGGGAGGTGGGTCCGGGAGCTGTGCTCATGCAAGAGATAGAAGGAATAGAACGCATCATAGCCTATGCATCGCGGTTGTTGAAAGGAGCCAAAAAAATCCTACTCCGTATCGGAGAAAGAGTGTCTAGCGGTTGTATGGGCTGTGGAAAAATGGCGACCATATCTAGAAGGGAACCCGTTTGAGGTTGTGACCGATCATGCTGCACTAACATGGGCTTTTCAGCATCCCAAACCATCTTCACGGCCAATCAGGTGGACTATTCGCCTTCAAGGATTCCATTTTACTGTCAAGGTTATAGCGTGATCTAATTTCCATTGATAAACACATCCTCTCATTGAGAGAACTTAGTTAGAAGGTTAGAACTGCTCTGTGTGTCCTAAGATAGATTCTGAAGAGCTCTATAGGGATTTGGCCAAGTGAAGTCCTGTTATGATATATTTAATGTCAAATGAGCCAACATTGTTGTGATTCACTTAATTTCTCCATATATCTATCTATCTATTTATTTTTTCTGGAATCTCTTAATAGATTAAGAGATTCCAGAAAAAATAAATAAATAGATAGATAGATATATCCTTTTACATAAGATTAATTAAGTTTTATTTTTATTTATTTATTTATTTTTATTTATTTATTTATTTTACTATACCGTGCAATACCAATACACCATAAAAAGAAGGTTTCTGAGTGCACTATTAGAGTCATCGTGAAATTAAAATGTCTTTTTTTTTTTTTTACAAATACATGTAAACATAAACAATTTGTCTGTGCATGTTTCATTTAAAAAAAAAATTCTGACATAACAGTTAAACAAAATATCATAACTGAACCTTCTAGAGAAAATGTCAGATCTCTAGTGACATATA
Source organism: Sinocyclocheilus grahami (assembly GCF_001515645.1). Taxonomy (NCBI): domain Eukaryota; kingdom Metazoa; phylum Chordata; class Actinopteri; order Cypriniformes; family Cyprinidae; genus Sinocyclocheilus; species Sinocyclocheilus grahami. The sequence continues at coordinate 200,293 of NW_015506061.1, read as the reverse complement.
CAGGACTACTCCATTTTAACATGTTTAAACCTCTGCAAGCCCTTATTCAATTCCCTACACTTTTGCATGCAATGCCTATATCTCAAAATAATCAACAAACGATGCATAGAACCAAGTCCACACCCTGCATTCTTTCTTTTTTCGATAATCCATTTCGATAACACTATTTTACGTGTCCTTATTACATGTACTTACGACAGTAATAACAATAAATGATGTATAATTACATGCAACTAACCCTAAACCAAACCCTCATCCTAACCTTAACCATATAGTAAGTACATGCAGTTAATTAATATTACTCAGTACTTAAATCTATAATTACACTGTAACAAGGACACTAAAATAAAGTGTAACCACTGTTACACTTGAATACACATCACAATACAAAAGAAAAGAACAGTTGCTACTTTTATTTCAGTGCGACTTTAAGAAAGTAGTCTTTGAAAGATGCTATGCTAGTATGAGATGGCTGCATTTTATTTATAGTACATGCACTTACGGTGTATTTAGTGTACTTACCCAAGAAAGTACTGTAACTACTGTAGTTTTTACCCACTTATTTGAATTACTATAGTAAATATGTACATGTGGAACAGAACTGTAAAATAAAGTGTTACCGATAAGATTATTTAAAATCATAAAATAAATTAATGCTTATTGCAGACAGACAATATACTCTAATCCTCTAGTCTTCCATGTATACCTGTTACATGAAATCAGAACTGATGCCATATATATTCATGGTGCTACTATGAACAAATGATCAGTAAATATTAAAAAGAAAAATATATATTTACATATATGATGAGTTTATAACCTTTCATCAAAATATAATATGCACCACTTCTCAAGAGACTTTCCTTTTCCGCTGACGACTTCTCTGGACTGAAGAGCTCATTTTTCACAATCTAATTATTTCCCAATGGATCCAAAACATCCAGTCCATTTTTTTTATTGAATATACCGTTTCACTTTAAAATACTGCATGTGACATTATAAAATTGAAAAGAGCTGTAAATAGAGTGACATTTGACAGTGATTATGAGAATAAGTAAGTCTCACCGTTGTAGTTTTCACTCTGCCGCTGGGCTGTGTACAAGTCCAGCCTGATTTATTTACTAACAGGTCACAGCCTTCATCCTCTAGACAGGGCACCATGTCACACCACTGCTTGGTCTTCATGATACGAGCTGTGGATCAAGACCAAAGAAAAGGTTAAGATGATATGATCAGTAAGGCGAGCAGAAACACACACTCGCACAAAAAAAACGTCTGCAGAACAAAAGAAGACTTAAGGCAAGAAGTAGGACCCGTGTAAATATCGGATCAGCTTTCCAGCGCTGGAGAGAACTCAAGGCCTGCAATCGGACGCCGAAGTTGCTTTGTTTCTTCTCGATAGGTGAGTAACACTGTATCTGCGCCGCAACAGCTAAAGTCTGTCTAGTCCACTGGACGTGACAAAGCGAGCGTTGAAAATCATTTTAAATTTGTGTCAATACGTCATGAATAGAACGCAGCAGCGATTTTCTGTCGGGGATTTGTCGTGTCGTGTCGTGCCGCGCCGCATCCAGTGTAGACCATAGTGTATATATATATATATATATGGTGTAGACACGAGTAAAAATAGTTTAATTCGAAAGGATTCAAAATAAACAGATTAAAGAAAGGTTTGTCAAAGATTTGTCACGCAGATGTATGTTCATTATAGATGATCATTTTTATATAGAAGTAGGTCACTTTAACAAACCTGCATTAGCATAAGTCCCTTGGGAGAGACAGTCACAGTTTCAATATATACTATATGACATTACAATAGCCATTGCTTTAGAAACTTATATTTCAAACTTTAAATGGCCATTAAAATGTATGCATGTAAGTGCAATACATTAAAACACATGCAAAGGTTTACATAACTTTCCTTAACTGTTACAATGACCATGTCTCATATAATTTAGATCACACAAGAAACAAAACCTGTCAGGTTACAGTTTTATAAAAAATAAATGAATAAATAGTATGTTATGCAATACCATTATATTTGTAGTTGGATATGAATAGTCAAGTCTGATAGTCTTACCTCCTGAAATAATTAATAAAAAATTATTAACAATACATTAGTTATAATAATTGTATATGATGCAAGTTAAGAGATATTATCTTTCTTTTAGTATTACCAAAATATTAGTGATACAATATATACAATATAAACATTTATTTATTTATTGGTTTGTTTTGTTTTTCTTTCTGCAGTGTCAAAGGTGAAAGATTATTCAGTTAAGTTGTCCTGTATACCTGTTGATTGCCAGTATATTGTAACTTACATCATGCTCAAACAAAATGTAATTGCCCACACTACAGATACCAGCATATGTTGTCGTCATACATTACAACACAACATGCCAGCTCTATTTCCTGACAGAAGAAATCATATCTGTCAAAGAAGGATATTATAACGTCTATTTTCTGCCGTGTTTTACTATGTTTATTCTTATATGGCTCTTGATGTAATACATCTCTGAGAGAAACATTTAGACCATGAAGAGAATTAGAGTAATCAGAGCACAGGATAATTACCTGTTGATTTGCATTTTTACCTCTGAGGAGTCTTTTGCGAATTTCAGATGCCGCAAGGAGACAAAAGTGGGCGCAATCAGGGCTAATTGTAGGTTTAATGGAGGAATTTAGTGCATCAGTAATCAAGATATCTGAGTGGTGTCAAGACGTTTGCCTCGGCGTCACTAAAAATCTTACATCAACTACTGTAGCAACCAGTGGTGGAGGTAACGAATTACAACTACTCACGTTGCTGCAATGAAGTAGTTTTTTCGGGTCCTTGTACTTTTTTGAGTATATTTTTAAAGCTGTAATTTTACTTGTACTTAAGTACAAATTAAGCAAAATAATCTACTTCGTTACTATTAAATCATAGTTCATTACAATTTGAATTGATATTCAAACCTTTGACGGCACTTCAGTAGCCAATAAAGATATCCGAACGTAAAAGGACCAATAACAGCCCTGATATCCGGTGGCGGCTCGTCGGGGAAGGCAGGGGAGGCACAGCTTTTATTAGACTTTTAAGAAGGGATGGATGTTTGCTTCAAGTGATAGGCCAGGTAAGTGAAATTATATTATCTTGCTTTATATGTGTCGTTTCCTTTACGTTTTCTGACTAAAATAAATAAATTTAATAAATTAAAAAGCAAATAATAATAATAACAATAATAATAATCAGCAGGGATCCCCAGACCAATACAATTAGTGTGCCTCATCTATTTTAAAACCCACGAGCTACCGCTGCTGATATCTGAACCGGGAAAAGCTGCCACTGCAGCAGGTGAAGAGCTGATCGGACAGTGAGGGAGCTCAGCGTAATTTATGGACTCAAAGTTTAGAGAAACAAACTACATGGTAGTGTTATCATAAATATCTATATTTTTATACCGATACTGAAATATCCGACACAGTTACATTACTCATTTTCCACAGTATCTCCCATATATAGCCTACACCGATACAAGCTGTGTCTCGTTCTCTCCTCTCCGACAGTGAGTTTGACACACATCGCCTCCTGTCGAATACAGAGTCTGAATATCCACACGGGATTGCAGCTATTCTGCATAATTTGAATAATTCCTGCGCAAAGTGCCTAGCACTTTATTGTAACATGAGAATACCGTCATGAAATCACAGAAAACTGAATGCAAGCTCTCAAATAGGCCTAACTTATACAAATGAACTGCCTGTCCTCTCACTCCGATGTTGCTTGTGCGCACTCAGACCATGTGCAATCGCGATCTCCCGTGCTAGAAATTATTCCTCTTTTCTCCTGGATTAAACTTTGTCAAGTAGAATAGATCCACGCCTGACCGATGAAAATGCTACTGGAAATGTTATTGGCTATAAGTGAAATGCATCAGAAAGTCTTTCAACTATCAAAAATGGAACTTTAATTTCTTTACAATGTAAGTAGGCCTATGATAGAAATGTTTCGGAATGGGATATTTGTATGATTTGTACATAGACTAAGATATTTATGTCTAACTGCATCACTACATTGTACAGACATTACAGGTCAAAGCCATCTGATGTTCCGTTTATCTAAACGGTAGGCAAGTTCGGTACTAGAGAGCCTACAGAGTCCTACAGAATTCAGGTCCAACCCTGAAAAAAAACACTCACCTGCCTATAGCCTTAGTAATCCTGAAGACATTGATTAGCTTGTTCAGGTGTGTTTGATTAGGGTTGGAGCTGAACTCTGCAGGACTGCGGCTCTCTAGAACCGAACTTGCCTACCCCTGATCTAAACAAACCACATATATGGCTCTTAAAACACTGCTTATAAAAATTCAGTGTTGTCATATTTTGAATACCTCATCTGACTTTAGGTCATTTGTTTATATCATTTTTATTACTGACTGTGCGCTTGTCTTTTTTTGTAAATTCATTTCAGTTTGAAATCAAATTTTAAATCATGCTTCCTTGTGCTGTAAGCTTTTGCAACAAAGTTACCATATTTTAAAGACACAAATACACAGAATGAGCAAATGTTGAAGATTGAGATTTTTGTAATGGTAATTGATCAGTGTTTATATGTATGTAAATAAAATCCTATATTAAAAATCTGTTTATCATATAAAGCAAACGTGTCTTTTTTGGAAGGCTTGGATTAAACCATTTAAAGCTTGAAATAATGGTTGCCTTGACAAAAAAATGGATGGACAAAAAAAAATTGAGATATTAAAATATCTATATGGCAGTATACAGTATAGTTTTGCCAATGGTATTAAAATGATTAAAGTCGTCATGAAATCAAAAATGATCCTACTTTTTTAGTGCACATTACTAGTCTTGTGGTGAACACTTAATACACTGTCAAGTCAATACACCGGGAAAAAAAAAATTGCAGGCCGTCATAATCTTTAATCAATAACTGAAAATTCGCTTCCGCTCTGGAATCGCTATGGCTCTGATGACGTCAATTTGACGGCTTCGGGGGAATCCTCTTGTTAAGTATGACGCAAGGACTGCTGTTTCCGGGTCCATGCCTCTACTCATTTCACTTGAGAATCCTATCTCAACAGCCATTTATGAGCACTATTTAATTAATATTACATATTTAAGCTAAGCATTTAAAAATCTGCTGTACACACTTCAGTCTCTGTGCTCACAGTGTCTCAGACACTAATATTTTAGCGGAATCCCTGTCTGGCCATCTGGGATTTCAGTATGGAGATAAAGGTTAGGGTTATAATTTTTCAGTATTACATGACATCGTGGGTCCATATTATCACAGTTTGTTGATTTTTGGGGGGCATCTGGCAGAGCGTTAGGACCCACAAGCGGTGAAGCGTGATGTCAGATGTAACAAGCAGATATTCTTAACCACTATCCAACCGTAAATCTGCTATGTGCAAGAGGTGGAGAGGAGGTGCACCACAATAAAACCCCACCCTTTATTCAATATTCTGTTGCACTCGGAAATACATCACAACATTGAAGTCAGTTGCAAATTCCGGTTCATGGGTACTTTAATATTGATATTTTTCAAGGTATTTAAGTTAGAAATTCCTGTATCATGACCACTAATTCACATACTTTGTCAATAAGATAAAAGTGGGTTTTGTTCAAAGTATCTATTATCCACATAGATCTTTGATATAAATGAATATTTTTTGGTAATTCATTAAATATCGCAGGCTAAAAAGTAACTAGTAACTAGTACTCTGAGTAGTTTTTGAGAAGAGCACTTTGTACGTTTACTTAAGTACTGTTTTGTCACCAGTACTTTTACTTGCAATTGAGTATTATTTCAGCAATGTAACAGTACTTGTACTTAAGTACACATTTTCAGTACTCTTTCCAGCACTGGTAGCAACCACACAGTACATTTGACTAACTAGAAATCTAAACAGTCAACAAAATGCAAATGGCATGCGTCATGGCCAATAAAAATCAAATGACTAAAAAATGCAGCATAAAGAAAAACCAAGTTTTTCACTATTCCTGTAGTTTAGTCCTTGTTTTCATGATTATCTAATAATCTAAATTATGTTGGTTTGCTGGTTTCCCTGGTTACTGATTATGTTCCACACCTGTTTTCCTTTCTCCTGTTTATTTAACGCCCCCTTTTAGAGTCTTTAGTTGTTGGTTATTGTATTAGTGTGCTATTTACTAAGCTGTTACATTTGAGGTTTTGGTGTTGGTTTGTTTTTGTATGATTGGATTCATATCATGTTATGGTTAAAAGCTGTTTAGATCCACACTGTAAAAATTTGCCAGGAAGTTACAGGATTAAAGAGTATTATTTTACAATGTGTTACTGTAGTCAGAAATTTACTGTGAAATCAATGCATGCTGAGTCATTTTCTTACAGATTACTGTGGACAGCAGAATGATGCTAACATAACAGTAATTCTCTGCTCTTGTTTTACTGTCAATTCACTTTATAAAGTTGTCTTTAACTGTGCCACTGTGAGAAATTTAGTTGTTTACTACTGTAATTGTTTTGAAGTCACCATAATGGTGATCCCATTTGTTTGGGCTCTGTGACCTTGCATATTCATATTCAAATTTCTGATCTAGTCATGTCAGAAGTGTGACAAATTAAAACATTTGTTAAAATGATGACAAACTAAACTATTTAATAAGCTAATTGCCTGACTTTAAGATAGTCAAACTATTTTTAGCATGAACATGAAGATTTTATTTTAACATTATTTAAGCATGAGGATTAATCAATAACTTATTTCATATTCATATATTTGTGATGGATCTTTCACAATAGTGAAGTAACTGCTGAGAAACGTCTTTGAAAGATGTGACATCAATACTCGACATACAAAACACAACAATGGTAACACTCAACAAATAAACATTACAAAATAAACAAACAACACAAACTGCTAAAAGTGAACCAAACTAGTTCAATAGCACAAATAAACCCAACAAGAAGGAAAAAAAACTAATCTCAATGCATCTATTCATGCTGCATTGCTGTTTTTTCACAAGAAATGTCTGAGAGTGCAGTTAGATATAAGAAAAGTCCCACTGTGAAATATCTGTGAAAGTAATGCAATTATTAACCTGGAATGTACTGTAATTTCTCACTCTTTTTTTAGTTTTGTTTTTTAAACCGTGCATGCTTCTGCAAACTGTGACATTTTTAGAGATCTACCTTTATCCCACAATGCAATGTGGTCAAACCTCCATGTCCAGTGTGATGAGTCAACTGAAGCAATCAGCTATGGGTTTTATGCTTTTCTTGAGGCATTATTTGATTGGACTATCAAAAGTTAAAAGTACTATAAGCGACTTTTTTATGGAATGACACACAGAAAGCCCAATTCAGGCCCAATTACCTGAGAGATATCACTGGAATAGATTTTGTGTGGAATCATAACTGTATCTGTGACAGCCCTCGTCTCTTCAACCAGAAAAGAACAATCAAGGATGTTGGATGTTTTTTTTCTTTTCAGGAAGTCTGAAGAATTTGACGTGGTCTTCGCCTAAACGTGATTTTGAGTGTTTGGGTTTTCTGACATGTTTTTAGAGATGATTTGACTTTGGAGGGGATGGGGGAAATATACAGTGACAAGAATATGTTTGTGAGACCTTTAAAAATATCTGGATTTAATACTCATTTGTGCTCTGATCTTCAAGTCACAATTGTAGACAATCACAATCTAACTGCATTTAGATGAAAACGAGTATAAGCAATAGAAAGAGGAAATAAAACGAAAGAGTACAAAAAAAAGTAAAAAAATTTAAATGAGTATTAAGGAATAGAAAGAGGAAAGAAAAAAAATATGGACTTACCAGCTGTCTGCCTGCTCTAGATTGAGAAGGAGAATCGGACCCTCAAGGACCACACAAAATCTTTTTTATACCTGGTGTGTCCTAGAGGGTCATTTACACAATATGTGGAGTGGGTGCTGGTCCAATGTGGATTCTTATTTACCATCTGCATTATGAAAGAGGACAACGCCAACCTCACTCCAGACCCACAGCCCAGCCAGCCTTCGGCCATGCCTGCCATGGATAACACCGCTGACTCAGAGTCCAGGACTACCATGAAAGAAGATTCATAGCAATTGCCAGAAGCCATGTTCGTCCCAAGCCCAAACCCATTGCAGAGTCTGTCCAGGTGTGTAAGCCAGCATCAGTGTCCGTCGTCGATGGCATATCAGTGGAAATCGTCAACATAAATTTGAGCCCCAGCCACACTCCTGTAACTGTGGTGCATACAAGAAGCTGGGTCTCAATATAATTATTTTATGAGATGGATGATATAATGTTTCCTGGTCTACCATCTCCGCTGGTCCCATCCAATTTCAAGTCATTTTCCTCACCACTGTTTTCCGCGTTGCTGGTTCAGTCCAGTTCCAAGTAGTCTTTGTGGATGCTGGTTAAGCCCAGTTTCAAGTTATTTTTGTCACTGCTGGTTAAGCCCAGTCCCAAGTCATCTTCCTCATCATTAAGTCAAACCAGCACCAAGTCATTGTCCAGCTTTCATTGCTATTGGCTCTGCCCTGCTTCAAGTCACATTCGTCGAGGATGGCCCTGCCCAGCCTGCCCGTCCCCCCTCCTCTGCCTAAGCCATCTCCCACTCAAGCCTCTGAGCCCTTTACTCCATCTTGGCCCTCCAACTCATTAGTTCCACCTTGGCTCAATGCTCCCTCAACAGCACCATGGTCTGTCATCCCTCAGGCTCTATCTTTGTCTACCATTGGTCTGGCTCCACATTGGACTTCTGAGTCTTCAGCCGCGCTTCTACCCTCCACCCATCTGGCTCAGTTGGGCTATCTCCATCCATCTGGCTCCACCACTGCCCTCTGTCACACTGACTCTGCCCCAGTCTGCCAAGCCCATGTCTCCACCTCAGGTAAGTGTGTCTGTGTCTCCACCTTGGCCAGCCAGGCCTTCCGTGTCACGTCTCCTCTGCTCTGCCTGGGTTTCCACTCTACTCTACTGGCTCCATCCTGGCTCCTCCTTTCTTTGGTTCCACCGTGGGCCTTTGTCCTGATGGCCGTGCTTGTGGTGACTCCTTGGCTTCTCCCACCATGATCTCCTCCCTCTTTGCTGTCTCCCTCTGCTGGCTCCTCCTCATCCAACCCTTCATTCTCCCCTACTCCCCGGGGTGGGGGAGATGTGAAGTGTGTTTTTGTAAATTTTGGTGTCTATTAAAACTATCTATCATTCATTCTGTGTCATACATCATTCTTTGGATCTAAACTACACAGCAACCTGTGACAATGGGTCAGTGATAACAAGCATACTACTTATTGTAACTTTATTTCAATTAAGTTTCACTTACTATTATTTTAAAAGGCAAGTAGTATGCAGTGTATTCTGCACAGTATTCAGTAACTAGAATTCCATCTTGAACATAGCCAGCACCTTATACAGAATAAAATTTTATTAAATACAAAATAAATATTTACATTTTCTGAGATGAAAACTGCACACCACTTTTTACATTAAAAATGCAAAGTTGTCATTTCAGAACTGAATTACACGGTGCTTGTAAGCACAGTGCCCATAATCTGATGTTATATATGACTGGTTACATTCTCCAGGTGTGAGTGGAAGGACAACTCAACATTATAAAATAAAAACAACCTGGATGTAATCTGCCTCTTGGATGGGGCTAGATGCACAGTTCATCTGGAGGCGATAAGAGAAGGTATAAAATCATTACACCCACACTGGGACACTCATCTTGTTGAAATGCTTTATCACACTCACATCAACAGCCAGGAACCCTGGGTAATACATCATACCTAATGCTGTAGAGAAGCAAGGTCTGGCAGGAGAGAGCAGATATATAAGAGGGCAAGAGCTTAGCCAGATCTGATAGTAGCTACGTATTTTAGGTATAGCCATCTGATATAACAGTAAAAAAAAAAACACAAACTTTGCTCACATTTGCCAGTATAACAATCAGAATTCAGAGATCTCGCTATGAACATTTGAGAAAATGATGCTACTTCAATGAAACTTAGAACTCCAAGCTATGAACAAGCAACAATCAATATATATATATACTGTATATATATTATATATATATATATATATATATATATATATATATATATATATATATATATATATATATATTTATTTATTTATTTATTCTTATTTAATTTTTTTCTGTGGGAACTTTGCCAGAATATTTAAGAATATTGCCACATCACATTCATCAGTACAGAGTCCAAATGCAGTTACAGAGTCTTCAGTTGACAATATAGGGCTTTTTCAATGTCATTTGTGATAATTACGGCACATACGTTTTGTGATTTTATATAAGAAATTAAATTAATTTTGCTTTGGTAATGGCACTTCTGAGAACTTAATTCACAACCGAATTTCTGAATAAAAAAGTTATTATAAACAGGGTTTATTTGACCCTGAATTATGTTTATAGTTTTATTCAAAGACACAGTGCCTCCATGCTCCAGTGGTCTGGTCCAGTCTCGGGTCCCTCAGTCTTGCTTTGGTGACAGGCATGCACAAATTCTTCATGTCCCTGCCCGGGTGCCCATCCTCTCTGCTCTAACACATTAAAATTCTCAGCTGCACTGCTGCACAGTAATGACAGCTCAAAGACCCTTTTAAGCAAATTTAGTGTGTCTTCATTTTTGCACAGGCGTATCCAACACGGCATGCCATTGTCATTTCACTATCCTCTCCTTATGGGTCATTGCTCTCTCTCTCTCTCTCTCTCTCTTACTCTTAATCTGTATTACCCTGTCCAAACCATAGGGTCAAGTTTATGCTGGTTAAAAAATAATAGTTTGATTGTATGTACAACATTTGGCTGCAAAGAGTGTCTTGCTCCACTGACATCATAAGGCTAATTTTGTAAGGCTAATGTGTGTCAATGAAGAAATTAAGAAACCAGGCGCTAAGAGGACCATGCTAACCAGCCTAACTATTGGTCACTAATCCCATCATGCTGCAAATTGTTCAATTCCTCTAAAACCTATCACCTTGAGACCACTTTTAACAATCCAATCAATTTCTCATTATATAAAACTCCTTCCCACATCTTTTTCTTGTTGCATGTTCTGTTCACTCACAAAATGATAATGTTACGTTACAAAATAAAAATGGGTTACAAATAAAGTCAAGGACAAAGTCAAAAGAGCCCACTGCCAAGTCTCTGATATTCTAGTCTATAGTTATGGCTCAGGTACCTTCTTCAGTCTAAGTCTATGGCATTTATTTACTCATTTTATTGTCTGGCAGGCCAAAATCTTAAGTCTGATTGCAAAAAAAAGTAATCAGCAATTTTCTGAATCCTTGCATTAGCAAACACCAGTAATTAAAAGGAGATGAGTAATTTTGTTTTGGATTTGGTCTTAAAATTGGACTGTACAATTTGGGTTGGGTACAGAGCCTCGGATATATATATATATATATATATATATATATATATACAGTGGGTACGGAAAGTATTCAGACCCTCTTAAATTTTTCACTCTGTTTTTCATTTTGTTATATTGCAGCCATTTGCTAAAATCATTTAAGTAAATTTTTTTTCCTCATTAATGTACACACAGCACCCCATATTGACAGAAAAACACAGAATTGTTGACATTTTTGCAGATTTATTAAAAAAGAAAAACTGAAATATCACATGGTCCTAAGTATTCAGACCTTTTGCTCAGTATTTAGTAGAAGCACCCTTTTGA
>NW_015506061.1:186624-188577 GCF_001515645.1 Sinocyclocheilus grahami | reverse complement strand
CTGTGTTTTTCTGTCAATATGGGGTGCTGTGTGTACATTAATGAGGAAAAAAATTAACTTAAATGATTTTAGCAAATGGCTGCAATATAACAAAGAGTGAAAAATTTAAGGGGGTCTGAATACTTTCCGTACCCACTGTATATATATATTAATTGAATATACAATAACAGCAAGATTTGTAATTTTTTTTTTTTAATAATTCTCTTCTGCTCACCAAGCCTGCATTTATTTGATCCAAGATACAGCAAATGCAGTAATATTGTGAAATATTTTTAGCATTTAAAATATTTGAATATATTTAAAATGTAATTTATTCCATTATTCCATTAATCATTAGTCCAGTCTTCAGTGTCACATGATCCTTCAGAAATCATTCTAATATTCTGATTTGCTGCTAAAAAAAAATATATATATTATTATTATTATTATTAATAATAATATTTAAGACAGTTGAGTAAATTTTTTTCAGTATTCCTTGATGAACAGAAATATCCAAAGATCAGCATTTATCTGAAATAAAAAGCTTTTGGAGTCAGCTTTGGAGTCAGTATGTACACACACACACATAAATTAAATTATAGAAATTAATACTTTTATTTAGCAAGGATGCTTTAAATTGATTGAATGTGAAAAAAAGGTTTTCTGCTCAATTTTAGAATGATTTCTGAAGGATCATGTGACATTGAAGACTAAGTAAGTAATGATGATGCTATGAGTAATGATGCTAAAAAAAATCAGCTTTGAAATCACAGGAATAAATTATATTTTAGAATTTATTCAAATAGATTAATATTTAAGACAGTTGAGTAAATTTTTTTCAGTATTCCTTGATGAACAGAAATATCCAAAGATCAGCATTTATCTGAAATAAAAAGCTTTTGGAGTCAGCTTTGGAGTCAGTATGTACACACACACACATAAATTAAATTATAGAAATTAATACTTTTATTTAGCAAGGATGCTTTAAATTGATTGAATGTGAAAAAAAGGTTTTCTGCTCAATTTTAGAATGATTTCTGAAGGATCATGTGACATTGAAGACTAAGTAAGTAATGATGATGCTATGAGTAATGATGCTAAAAAAAATCAGCTTTGAAATCACAGGAATAAATTATATTTTAGAATTTATTCAAATAGATCAGTTATTTTAAATAGTAAAAAATATTTCACAATATTACTGCTTTTGCTGTATTTTGGATCAAATAAATGCAGGATTGGTGAGCAGAAGAGAACTCTTTAATAATCATAAAAAATGTTACTGTTCAAAAACTTTTGACTGGTAGTGTATTTTTGAAGCATGCTTTGTTGTCATTACTTTTCCATCCTTCATATCCAATGCTAAATAATATTCTCTATAAAGTGAAAGAAAGAAAAAAAAAACTGAAACCTTAAACGGAGATGCAGCATCTGATGTTTAATCAACCTTTCTATTCATATTCACATTCATTTTTTTTTTTTTGTGGGATAAATTGAGTTATGTTTACAGGCCCTCGTTCTGTATGAAGGGGCAGTGTATTTATCTTTACTGCTGTTTGGTAAATGCAAGGCTGAACCCTAATTGGCAGGCGCATTTGGCACAACGCCATTTGCCGAGACTGTCTGTCTGTTTGGTTGCGCTGTGAGGCCGTGCAGACTGGTGCTTGCACCCCGGCATCTGCAAACCTCACCCTGAGTGATATCATGGACTCACAGATGCGTGCTGACATTTCCCCCCCGCAGCAGGAGTAGCTGCGAGCCAACAGTTGAAATTTCATCCTCTACATGGGCAACACGGAAAGAAATAATTTAAAAGTCTTACGGTACGAAGCATAATATCTATGAGGAAAGTGACTCCAGACTCCAGTGTAAAGCCTCACTGCAAAAAGTTATTTCTTAACTAAACTAAAAGTGTCCTTAAAACGTAAAAAAAAATTGTGTAAAATATTAACACGTTACATATTTTATATATATATA
>NW_015506061.1:181516-186498 GCF_001515645.1 Sinocyclocheilus grahami | reverse complement strand
TATATATATAATATATATATATATATATATATATATATATATAATATATATATATATATATAATGTTATTTCTTGAAGGTTGCATTGTTTTTTGCTTTTTGTTTTTAGCAATAACTTCTCTGCATGCATGTTGTGAAATGTATATTTTAAAGAATAGAAAAAAAAATCTATTATATTTCTAAAAACAAGAGTTAATATCTTCCACAGTGATCAAGTTTTTAATTGATGTTGTTTAGATTATTATGAAAACTGATTATTAAATGTTTGTTCCCCCTCTCTAGTGCAGTCTAATGATTATCTGCCCTAAGATGCTGACTATTTTACAGCTATATCCTGGATCAATTTACATGTAGTAATTCAATAGCAGCACTCTGCGGTAATCTAAGTGCAGCTATGTGATCCCTTTTATAGGCTTGGTAGCACTGAAATTGTTTTAAAAGGGTGTTATTATTAAAGAAAAGTAATAATGTCTAGTTCATAAAAGTGCCCTGTGGCACATATAGTCTTTGTGTTATTAAAGTGAACAAACAGACATGTGGTGCCATTCATTCACATATTTAGACAGAAAACATTAATTTGTGATGGTGAACGTCTCTAGGTTACGTATGTAACCATGGTTCCCCGAGGGAACGAGACGCTGCGTCGAGTCGCTTTGGGAACGCCCTTGCGTGACCGCGTTCTGAAGCACGTGTCAAATCCGTCCAATGGAGCAGCGAGACGTCACAAGCAGGGTGACGTAAGGACCAGAAAGCATAAAAGCACATCTATCTTCCTCCGAGGAGGTGGATGTGACGAGTGTCGAGACAGAGACAGTGGATCTAGCGGGTGAGGACCGAGAAAAGGACGAGCCCGTCTCGGATCCCTCCGCTAAATCCACCCGCGATCCCCACGACAACAGTCTGGGCTGTGCCTCGGCAACAGCGGGACCGCTGCCAGCGGGATCGCGAGCCTGGCCGCTGTCATCAAACGCAGCCAGGCGAGAGCGGAGCGTGCGCAGCGAGAGCTCGCAGTGATGACAATCAGCTGCTCGAAAGCTGACCGTGCATGCTCTGCTCCTAAACAAATGACACACACATCGTGTGTATCCCCTGCCGCCAGATATCGTGGGCAGGGAGAAACACAGCGTTTGTAATGCCGTTTGCTCGCCATAGACTTTCTCATTGTTTTATATATATGAGTGCTTGTGCGGACAGACAACAGTAAATAGACAGACACATACACAGAGCGCTACTGAAGAGCAGAAGCTGGTTTGCGCCCGGCCGGATGTGCTTTTATGCTTTCTGGTACTTACGTCACCCTGCTCGTGACGTCTCGCTGCTCCATTGGACGGATTTGACACGTGCTTCAGAACGCGGTCACGCAAGGGCGTTCCCAAAGCGACTCGACGCAGCTCGAGTTCCTGAAGGGGAACCCCTTTTTGTACTTATTTACTTTATCTGATCCCTTTCGTTTGATGCTTTTCATGAAAGCCTTGGGATATATCATCAGGAAACATGGTGTTATAGCTTTCAATATGCTGATAATACTCAGCTCTATATTTCTTCACGGCCCGATGAAGCATACCAATAGTTGATATAAAAAACTGGATGACTAGTAATTTCCTACTGCTAAATTCTTAAAAAACAGAGGTGTTAATTATCTGACCAAAAGCCTCAGCATGTAATAACCTAGAACATTGTCTAACACTTGATGGTTGCTGTCAATTCTTCATCATCAGTTAGGTGTGCTATTTGATTGCAATCTTTCCTTTGAAAGCCACGTTTCTAGCATTTGTAAAACCACGTTTCCATCTTAAAAAAAATATCTAAATTATGACCTATGCTCTCAATGTCAAATGCAGAAACGTTAAATCATGCATTCATGACCTCAAGCTTATATTATTGTAATGATTTACTGGGTGGTTGCTCTGCACGCTTAATAAACTAACTCCAGCTGATCCAAAATGCAGCAGCTAGAGTTTATACTAGAACCAGGAAGTACAACCATATTAGTCCGGTTCTATCAACATTGCACTAGCTCCCTATTAAACATTTTAAAATCTTGCTAATTAATTATAAAGCCATGAATGGTTTATCTACTGAGTACTTGAGCGATCTCTTATCGCATTATAGTCCTTCACATCCACTGCAATGTCAAAACTCTGGCCATTTGAAAATACCTAGAATATCAAAATCAACAGCGGCCAGTAGATCCTTTTCCTATTTAGCACCCAAACTCTGGAACAATCTAACTAACATGGTCCGGGAGGCAGACACATGACACCCGAAGTACTTGTTACATCGTAAGAAGAATGGCTTCTACGCTAATATTTGTCTGTTTCATTCTTATTCCGAGGTCACCGTAACCACCCAGATCCAGTCTGTATCCAGTCCAGATGGTGGATCAACACTCCTCTGCATATTTCTGACTTGCAGCCTGGAATTAAACCACGCCATGTTGTTTTTGGCTGGCCAGAGGAGAACTGGGGTCTCATTTATAAAACTCTCCGTAGATTTAATCCTAAAAGTGTACGTAGGCACAAAAGCTAGATTTTGCATATACTCAAAAGTTTTCAGATTTATAAAACCATGCGTACGCCAGAACCTGCTCAAAAATCCCTTTATAAATCCCAGTCGGGGATGATTGTGTGTACATGCATCTCCACCCCATCTCCTCCCCGAAATCACCATATATGGAGCTTACAATGCCTAGTTTTATTATGCATAACCTCATCTGCATATAATTTCCATGCATATTGCCATCCACGTGACACCATGTTTAACACCGTCAAAAGTACAAGACATTAAGGAAATATGAGATAAGGACTCTAAATGCCATTTGTGCCATACACATTAATTTGTATTGCTAAAAATCATCCAGTATCCTTGTTATGTTTTAGAATAAATATATCAAAATATCCATTAAAAAATAGTTTAAAATAGTTCTCAGAAAAAATTATTTGAAAGAGTTGATCTCATTCATTTCAACTGGCCCAATAATATTTCAATTGTTTAAAAAAGATCTAATTAAATTAAATTAATTCAATTTTGCTGATAAGGTGAACATCTTTTAGCTATATTTAGTGGAAAAAATATAGGCCTATATCTGACTCTGCCATTGACAAATTATTTTAAAAAGGAAACGTGCAAATCTTACCGTTTTCTTCAAGTTGTATCCTTCAAATACAGTGGTATTTTTCATAATGTTGTGGAGATGCCTTCACACGACATCAGCACTTCCGTGAAGCTGTGGTTGTACAGTAAGCTATTATCATTGGTCCTATTCAAACCGGACAATAGACCGTTCCACCGAATCCAGCAGTGTCCGCCACAATATCGTGCGCATCATTGATCATTGTTCTCACTAAAAATATTTTCTCATAACATGAGATGTGCAGTTTACTTTAAAGATAAATTATTGAGCACCTATAGCACTCCTGCTGTTAATAAAACATAACATACCACGGGAAAAGTAATCAAGCGCATCCACTACAAATAGACTATGTCTAAATTCATATAATTTTGGTTTAACTTCTTCATTACTTTCTCCAGGAAAAAAAGTCAGTACGCATGGGTCTGAGTTTGCATGCAGGTGTGCAAATGTTCCCGTCAAGTTTGTTTTTTATAAATCCCACCTTTTGTGTAGGAAGTGGCGTACGCCTCTTTCAGGGCAGGTTTTGTACATACGCATTGGTTATAAATGAGGCCCCAGGTACCCTGACTGAGCCTGGTTTCTCCCAAGTTTTCTTCTCTCACTGATGGAGTTTTGATTCCTTGCCAGTCGCCTTTGGTTTGCTTAGTTGGGTATACTTAATTTCTGGCAATATTGTTGACTTGATTGCACTGATACTATATGATCTGAACTGAGTTGGATGATGACATCACTGAATCAATGATGAACTGACTTTAACTGAAAAACTAAGTGTTTACTATTGTCCTCTTGCATTATCAACATACTGTGTTCCTGATTAATACTGTAAAGCTGCTTTGACACATTCTGTATTGTATAAAGCGCTATAATAAAGGTGACTTGACTTGACCTTTTTCTTTTCTTTTCTTTTCACAGTCATTTAAACATTTTTTAAAAAAGCATTAAAATCAAGACCTTTTTTTTTGTTGAGAAAATGAATACAGTTTCCATAATCTTACTGTTGCACACTATATCCATCTATCTTAATGTGTTCTTGATAGAAATATTTGTCCCATATATTATAATTAATTTCTACACTGAAGCATCAAAATAAATGATATTACTGGAAACCATACAATATACAATTTCACAAATAATGTAACAAGAAATCGTCTCGGTTACGTACAGGCCCGGGAGGGGAGCAACGGTTTGCCCCGCCAAGTGGTAGCGGCATTTGGACACAATTACATCGCAATCGACCGCTCCACCTGGGGGACTCCCAGTCCTCCGACGTGACGTCGAGAGTGACCGACTGAAAGGGAACAACATTGTAATGGAGTAAAAGTCTTTTTTTAGTCTACATTTTGAATCTATCCTGTCTACTTTTTTTGTCCCATGGGCAGAGAATTTCTAAATCTACCCCGTGACCCCATGTCCATGCACATTTCACAGCTCAATTCACACATTACTGAGGTGTAAACCGCACACATTCACACATCTCCTGTATTGCAGAGCACTGCTGGCCTAAAGTACACATTTCCTGTGATTTATTACTTCCTGATATGTTTGGCATGAAGGCCCTGAGAGATGAGTTGTATTTTTTAAATTTACATTTGCACAAACATTTACATTGGCAATTACACATGATCTGCCTATGTTCATTAACACTTATTTGCAACATAACCATGTTTTAGCAAACTCCCAACTAAGTGGCAACGGGAGAGTATTCTTAAATAAACTAACTAACCAAAACTTGCCAAACTGTAGGCAACATGATTAAAATGGAGGGAACCTCACAAATCTTATAATTAATAAATGAATGAGTTGAATGTATGTAAACACCACCATCCTCTTAATATATATATATATATATA
>NW_015506061.1:133503-181335 GCF_001515645.1 Sinocyclocheilus grahami | reverse complement strand
TATGTGTGTGTGTGTGTGTGTGTGTGTGTGTGTTTCATTTTGAATAATGCAATATGCATAAGCTATTTGCTATTTTTTTCACCTTTATATTAATAATTTATCCATCAATGTAATATCCAACAAATTTCTTGTAATAGTTTTTTAAGAATAATCCTTTAGATGCCTTGGAAGATTCCTGGGACCGGTTACATAAACATAGCCACTATGTTAAGAATGTTTGCATAACTGTCTCCTGCTGTATGCTCTCAGGGCTGGAGCCAGAGATTCAGAAACTCATCTCCAAACACAAGCAGGAGCTAAAGAAACTCAGAGTTCTTCATGAGGCAGAGCTGCTTCAGGCAGACGAGAGGGCTGCCCAACGTTACGTCAGGCAGACCGAGGAATTACGACAGCAGTTGGAGAGTGAAAGAGATGAACAGTGCCAGAGAGAGAGAGAACTGGCCAAGCAGAGGTACACACACCCTCACATACTCAGATGTGTCCAGTGCACAGAATCATCTCCTCACAGAATACACATCTGGGGCCAGTTGCATAAACATAGCCACTATGTTAAGACTGTCTTAAGAACTAGTTTGACCAACTAGCATTTAGCCAAGAGATAATCAGTCTCATTTTTCTGATTAAAATTGGTCCAATCTACATTTTTGTAACTTACTTTAAACAGTTATGACCAGTCTAGAAGAAAACAAATTAGATGGCTAACTTTTTAAGACTAGTCTAAGCAGTTTATGCAACCGGCCCCTGGTGTTGCTGCTCAACTTAATGCCAATACGCTACATTGCATCAATGTGCTCTGGCAAACACACAGTCTTCTGAAGGTCTCTATTAGGTGTCATGCTCTGTTTGTGTCCCACCTGCACTTCAAGTTCTGAAGATGGAGAATGGGCCGAACCGGTCTCGTAGGCCCCTGTGGTCTTGACCCAGTTAAGATGTTTTGTGACTGATGACCTGGGCTCAGACTCACAGACAGGCTTTATTGAGACAATAAATGAGTGTGGCTTGCGGCTGCAGGGGAAGAGAGAGCATTATTTATGTATTTAGAAAACTGCTTTGCTAAGCCTCTCTGTCAGGTCTCGGTTCTCTGATACGCCTGCATTACTGCATCAAGCCACAATCCCTCTTCTTGAAAATGTGCTGAGCTTCCAGATCGGAATCTGCCCCTTAACCCTGACCCTATTCCCCTGGCTTCCTTTTATTTCACTGTTGGGTTTAGAGGACGTTTCCCTGCTGAAAAGATCAACCCAAACAGCCTAAGGTGGTTTATATATATTATATATATATATATTAGTGCTGTCAATCGATACAAATTTTTTTTTTCTGAAATTAATCGCGATTAATCCCACCTATCATTAAAGTTTTTAAATATACTTTTATATTGCAATAATTTCACATTCAATCTTCAAATTAATGTACAAACAACATAAAGACAGTATATATTTTAAATATTTGTTTAATGGAATCTTTTTTTTCACTGAAGGCCAGTATCAATGATACCAATACTGATTTCTCTATAAAATTCCCCCTCCCCCCATTGACTATAGCCATTCAACATTACAGTATAATTGAGAGATATCAATTTTAACATTTATTAGACTTTAAAAAATTACTTCTAATTTAAGTGAACTTAAAACAATATTCACATAAACCCATTATAATAAATGTCATATTTACCTGTACCCTTCAGCAGAAATATACAGAAATTGAAGTTATCAAACACTGAATTATAAATTAAATATAGATGAATCCTTAAAGCTATCAAAGTTATTTTTTCCTATTTTTTTCTTTGTCCTTTGATTAATAGACATCACAGCAGCTGGTAATTAGACTATTTTGGCTGTTATTTCTTTAAGAGCTGCTGCTGCTGAATGTGACGCAGATCTGACCCACTTCAGGTCTTAAAGTCTCTATTAATGAGCTGACGAGTTTAATTGGGTGTGTTAGATGAGTGAGACAGTACTGGGCTGCTCCAGGACAGTTTTGAAAACCATTTCAGAGACATGTTCTTAAATGTGACTCATATATTACATGCGTGCAGCTATTTTAAGGCAGCTTTAATCGCCTTTTTTGGTAACTTCATGATTTAACTGACCACGACATTGCATGCACATAGTTTATTTCGTGGTTTGATATGTAAGGATACAGGTTACAGCGCGCGTCAGCGCCTTTGTGCGTGCAAATTGAAGAGCACGCGCTGTGAGCACAGTACCGTTTCCACGCTCGTTTGACCCTGGCGCTGAAGTGAAGTGGAGCGCGTGTCTGAAACGTCGTTCTGCGACTGAATAAATGCACTTCTTGTCAAGAGAAAAAGTGACAGAAGCAGCAGTTGTGAGTGGGGTGGCCAACCGTAGCCCCGCCCCTGCATTAATTGCATTAAATATTGTTAATGCGCTAATTTTGACACCACCAATATATATATATATATATATATATATATATATGGATGATAATGCTAGCTTGTAGCAACCTTAAACACTATAGAACCAGACCAGTTAATACATCACTTGACTTGTCAGGATAGTCCACAATCAAAAGTTAATCACCATAACTGGAAATGCCCCACACACATAATGACATTTCATAATTATCTGTAGTGCCGATGAATCTGGGCACTTAGTGTTAAGAAAGCTAACTAATGTCAGGCGATAATGAAACGGCTGGAAATTTTAACTCAACATTTAAGGGAATCAGTTTGAGTCATAAAGGTTACTGTTTTTATGCTGTAATCCCAGTCACCTCTTGTTCTGATAGATAACTGAAATATAACTGCTTAGATGTTTCTTTTCTTTGAGGATTGCTTAAATAAATAAATAAATGTGTTATGATCCCAGCCTGTGTTCCCTTGTCTTGTGTTTGTGGACTCTTACTTTGAATGGTTTCTGTTCCCTATTGTTTCCTTGCTCCCTTCATGTGTTTAGTTCCTGTTTCCTTTGTCGCATTTGTTACCATAGATATGTATACAAATCTATAGGCTTGTTTGAGATGCGCCTCGCCTGAAATGTAGGCGAGAGGAGGCGGCTGCAGCGAGGGGAGGAGTGAAATAAGCACAGTCAAGACGGACAGACCTCTCGAAGTGGATAGGCTACCTACGAGATCAAAGGCGGATATTGTGTTATTCACACTCATTCGCCGTGTTGCTAATAAACATGATATAATTTCAGTTCTGTTGCTTTTATATTAAAATAGGCCTATATATGATGAACAAGACACTCAAAGTGCTTGCTATTTAATTCCATACGAAAGGTGTAGGCCTATTTATCATCCATTTTTACTTTAATACAAACATGTATTTTAGATTTGTATAGAAATATGACAATAATCACATATCTCACACAGAGATCGCACTGTCATAGTGTTTGGGAACATTCATGCATAATTTAAATTCATAATCACATGAAATCAGAAAATATTTAGAAGAGAACGCAACATCACGGTTGACTGAATCAATGAACATTAAGCTGTCGTCAGTCAGTTGTTTCCCATCATGCTTTTGATCAGCACAGTCGGTGGAGAGCAACTGCGCTCGACGGCACAATCTGAAACAGCCACCTCGCCATCGCAAGAGTTTTTTGGCACACGTCAGCATGACATCAGAGCAAGTCGGACATAACTCGGACACTTTTCTATCCGGCATGCATCTCGCGGTGATCACCGGTGATCGGTTCTGCGCAGAATTTGCTCATCTCAAACAAGCCTATTGTTTGTTAACCTGTTTGTTCCCATGGTTACCCCTCATTTGTTGTCATGGTTATTCATTAGCTCCACCCCCTTGTTAGCCTCCCTATATAAGCCTGTTTCCTCAGTCACTCTTTGCGAAGTGTTGTTTGTCTGCTGTGTTGCAATTCTGAGTGGTTTCCTTGTTTTCCTGTTGTTGGATTACTGCCTTTGTCCTGGATTTCTCGTTTTTTGTCTTGCCCTCCGGATCTGTATGTTTGTTTGGACTGATTACCTGTGCTCTGACCTACTGCCTGTTTCGTGGACTGTGACTTTGATTTATGCTATTAATAAACTGCATTTGGATCCTCAGTCTCTGTGTCCCTGTGCAGTTCATGACAATAGGCTAGACACAACATTGTCTGAAAGTTGGGGAAAACGTTAAGTCAGGTTATTTAGGCCTGATGTAGCTTGAATAAGTAGGCAGTTTAAAGACCAATTCAGAGTTTGAACATTATATGACAGATGGGTAGTTTGAAAACTTGAGCAGTTTGAAGAAATTTGGTGCTAGATTGTTCCACAGAAATGGATAAATAGTGTCTTAAAATATAAATATGTATCTTTGCATACTACAGTTTTTATCACATGTACTTAAAAAAGTGAGCAATATCCAAAATCCAATGCTGCGCAGTACAAATAACTGATAGCAAATTATTCTTTCTTTCTTTTTAAACCAATAAGGATCATTATACAGGGCTCAATGCTAAGGATTTTTCACTGCCACAAAAAGTTATTGCATTTGAATAAATAAGGATATGACACAAAAATATTTTTTTTGTTAATTAAAAAGCGCGTTAGTAATATGCGCCTATATGTGGGTGAACAACGTGCGTACACTCTGCTTATTACACACACAGGGACGTGCAGCAGCAGACAAACATGCCAAATATGAAAGGATTACAATGTAAAGGTTTACTATTGTGCCCCGTAGATCATCTGCTCGTGCACTTTAACCATGTGCACGAGCAGAACCTTTCCTCTCTGGAGAAGTGTTCAGTCTTTGCTCTTGCAAATTCCACCATGTAAAAAACGAATCCGCCATGGCACGAGCGCAACTGGCCTTTAAAGGGAATGGGAGATGAGACTCTGATTGGTTTATTGCACGTTACGCCCAAAACACACCCATCATTCATTAAAAGAATAGTTACAACCATTTTGGACCATGCGCCTGGTGCGCAGACCGTTTTTCCCGTCATTAAACTAGCAAAAGTGGATTCGGACATGCCTTATGTGCACTTGTGCCATGCGCTTTAGACCATGCGCTTAGATCGTTAAAATATGGCCCCTAATGTAGTGCTACAATCCTGCAGAATTAAAGTTTGTGTTCTTTTAATTTGGTTTTCTCTTGGTCATGTCTTTACAGGACACAAATTCGCAGAGCAGAGTATACCAAACTTGAACGTTTGATCAGAGCAAAATTCATGAGCTTGCGTTTCCTGTCTCTCGCATTCGCATGCATATGAATATAAACGACAGAGAACTTAATTTGGTACTCACACTCTGACTTGAAAGGCAGCTTTCTGTGCATGCGCTTGGGGTGTGCGCGTACAAAAACTAGTCTCTTAGACAGTGCACAAGTACCAAATTGAGTTATCTTTTGTGTCTTGCACTTGAATTGTTTAAAACTCTTTTTCAAATAGGCAAGGCTTGAAAACTCAAGTAATAAACTTCTATGCCCAGTGTCATCACGTAGTCCTTATTGCTGAGTCCTGCTATATATAATGCTGGATTTGCAAACATCAGCACTGTTTGCCTGACACAGTTATCATTGTGCTATTACTAGCCTCGGAAAGCTAGTGGTAAACAGAGGAATGTTTGTGTACAAGTGATCATGGAAACAATAATTGCAGCCAGGCAATTTATTGTAATGAAAAAAATTCTCTGGAACAACTGCATCCTTTAAAAAGAGGAGGAGACATGGCTGTAGAGTGGGTACATTACAGAAGGCGAAGAGACGGAGATTTAGACCATATCTTCCTTCTGTAATAATGGGGAATGTAAGGTCTCTTGCAAATAAGACAGATGAATTGGCAGTGCTGGTGAGAAATCAGAGGAAGTACAGGGAATGCAGTATCATGTGCTTTACTGAGATGAGGCTGCATGAACATATTCTGGACTCTAACATCACAGTGGTTTTCATACAGTGAGAGCTGACAGAGACACTACCGCGAGCGGTAAGAGTAAAGGAGGAGGACTCGCGGTTCTAATTAACAACAGATGGTGTAATCCGGGGCATATTCATGTTAAGGAATGTTTCTGTAGTCCGGACATTGAGCTGATGGCCATCGGTATTCGTCCCTTTTATCTTTGGCTAGAGTTTACAAGCACAATCTGTGTTGCTGTTTACATTCCACTGACTGCAAATGCGGAGGCGGCACGTGATGTCATACACGCTGTTACGGCCAAACTCCAAACAAATCAGCCTAATGCCTTCATAAGTAATTTCAGGAGATTGTAACCAT
Organism: Sinocyclocheilus grahami; assembly: GCF_001515645.1. Lineage (NCBI taxonomy): Eukaryota > Metazoa > Chordata > Actinopteri > Cypriniformes > Cyprinidae > Sinocyclocheilus > Sinocyclocheilus grahami. The sequence continues at coordinate 175,162 of NW_015506061.1, read as the reverse complement.
GTTTCTCTCTCATTAACACTGTCAACCAACCATCAATTTGTGAAGTGTTCAACAAGAGATTACAGAACACTAGACTTACTATATGCCAATGTTTAAAAGGCTTATAATTCCACTGCCCTCCCCCCACTTGGCATATCAGACCACAGCATTATAAGCCTGTTGTTCAGCAAGGATAGTGAGGAGATGGACTAAGGAGGGGTTTGACTGGATCTGCGTAGTGCACTGGACATTACAGATTGGGATGTACTTTGTGAGCCACATGGGGATGCCATTGACAGTATGGTGGTCTGTATTACTGATTACGTCAATTTTTGTGTTGGTAACACCATTCCCACCAGTAAAGTATGTTGTTTCTCCAATAGCGAACCCTGGATCACCAGTGACCGCAACGTGTTTAAAAGCAGCTCAAATGGAGGTTGAAGGATGCCTACAGGAGGAAACTGGAGGACAAGCTCCAACATAATAGGGTGAGAGGCATCTGGAGCGGTATGAGATAAATTACTGGCTTTAAACAGCCAGGGATGGCAACGGAGGGGAACCTAGGGATGGCTAACGAGTTGAACCAGTTTTTCAACAGGTTTGATATAGGGCCTCCTGCTGCTCTCCTGCCCATCCCCCCACAATTACTCCACTGTACCGATAGAGACCATTCTCAACAATCCTTCTCACTTTCAACAGCTACCCTCTCTGACACTCTCCACTGCTGATAACCCACAGACCACACTGACCATTGAAGACGACCAGGTTAAGAGGGAGCTTAAGAAACTTCACCAGGGTAAGGCAGCAGGACCTGATGGCATTTGTCCCAGAGTCCTGAGAGCCTGTGCTGACCAGCTGAGTGGAGTGCTCCAGCGTCTGTTCAACTTGAGTCTCAGCCTGGAAAGAATGCCGGTGCTCTTGAAAACATCTTGCCTTGAGAATACTACAGGAGGTAATTTATGCATACTGCTGTGAGACTTTACAATTCATGTATTTTGTGCCGAGGTATCATTAACTTTTCACCCTAGAAAATAGGTCCTTCCACTAATCTCATAGCTGTACTTAATGCAGTTAATTATCAGACATAAATTCTGCTATAATTACAGTTTTTTATTGTTTGACTACAATTGTACTTATTCTATTGTGTCTGTTTATTTATTAGTATGTGTTTTTGTGTGAACTGTGAGTACTTTTACTGTCTTTATGTATTGCTACTAACACACTTCAATTTGCCATGTGGGATCAATAAAGTACTTACCTACCTTCTGACACTAGCTCTATCAAAATGTAGCTGTTTTTGGATAAGCATCTTGACCAAAGCAAAACAGCAACATTGGCTCAAACAAGGGAGTGAGTGTGGGCGTGGTTATCTGTTATTGGGTGAACCATCATTAGGTCTGCCATGTAACATCTAGGCATTGCTCTCTAAATTGTAAACAACTAATCAATAGCTCATTTGTCAATGGAGTCTTAGGAAAAAAGTTTTTCAGAGAACTACTTTTTTTCCAGCTAGATGAGGCAATCAATTTGCCTTCCATTGAGACCCCTCTCTGAGAGATGGAAGTTAGATGTGTTTTTCTTTTTCGGTGTCCTTTCTCTCTCGCATTCTTTCACGCTCTCTCTGAGCTTTTATAATGCTCTCTCCATATGCTAGACTTATATCTCTCTCTCTCTGGAGAGGTCTTCTGAAATACTCAGAGCAGAATGGAAGCATTTTCAGACTCTGTTCCACTCTGATGGCACTTTGCGTTTAAATGGAGAACAGAATGTTCCTATCAGAGGCCCAAACTTTACTGGGACTGGCAGGTGTATTATACCTCTCACTACAACGTCCCTGCACAAATTTAAAGGCAACTCAGCCACTTGCACAGTGGCAGCTCCCTAGGTCAACTACCTGCATGTTTATCTTTCGATTTTCTATGTTGCCCATCTCCAACCCCCTTACACACATGCATTAAAGCAAATTCAGAGATTCAGGACTTATGCCACTTTCCAGATCTCACAAGCTTTCAATCTGACAAGTCAAGGTCATAGTGCTCTTCTCTGGAAAGACAAACTAAAATAACTGAATGTGAATCTTGCTGATAAATGTTGGGGGTAGCTATTTTAAATCTGTAGCCTGCCAAGCTACAAGCTACTCATAATTAAAAATAGTTAGTAATCAACTGCAGCAGCATCCACATGCACATTTCCCCTTGTAGTATTATGGATTACATTTGCAATACACACAAGCACCAATGGGGGCACCACAATCCACTGGACTGCATGTCTGCAATGCAGTGAAACAACAGTGAAAAAGCCCTTAGATACATTAAGTGCTAAGTTACAAAAACACTTGCATACATTACTTTTTAAATGTATACCTAATCATTTAAATTATATCATATCAAATTATTTATATAAAAAAGTGTCTGTTTCACACTATGCTAATTACCAGCTTTGTTGGCAAAGGCTATTTTCTTTGTTTGTGTGTGTGTGTCAAGTCACCTTTATTTGTATAGCACTTTATACAATAATGGTTATGTCAAAGCAGCTTTACAGTGTTAAACAGGAAAATAGATTGTCAATAATGGAAGAAGACAATAACAGAGTAATTTTTGCAGTTAAAGTCAGTGCATTGATGATTCAGTGATGTCATCATCCAGTTCAGCTCTCTTCCACTAGTGTCTGTGCAATCAGTCAAGCGTCCCCAACTAAGCAAGCCAAAGGTGACAGCGGCAAGGAACCAAAACTCCATCGATGACAGAAAGGGAGAAAAAACCTTGGGAGAAACCAGGCTCAGTCGGGGGGCCAGTTCTCCTCAGGCCAGACGAAACCAGCATGGTGTGTTTCCTTCTTCTTCTTTTTTTCTTTCTTTTTTTTTAGGCTATTTAACTAAAAGTAAAGTGATGCTACTAATCTAACATTCTACATATTACAGCTTTTACAGTAATGGCCATTTTTCTTTCCCAAATATGTAGCTTGTAGTTATGTAGTTTGACAAAAATTCTATAACATGAAGTTGCATTCTCTCATTGTATTAGCTCACGGCTGTACCAAGTGAGTTAAGGCAATAAATACACATACAATAAAAAAATTTTTTTTTTTTTTTAAACACATTTGTTTTTTTTCAGCAAATCAGTTTGTTAAAAAAATATCACGCATTCTCTGCATTGTATTAGCTCACGGCTGTACCAAGTGAGTTAAGGCAATAAATACACATACAATAAAAAAAAATATTTTTTTTTTAAACACTTTTGTTTTTTTTCAGCAAATCAGTTTGTTAAAAAAATATCACCAATTTGTTTCAGTCATTACTTATTAATTTTATTGTATCAAAATAAATATTTAGAAAAATATTGTTGTCGATGCAGTTATAAGTATATTATTTATTACTGTTTCATTGGTTATATTTCTTATAACGTTATTTCAAGTTAGAAGCTGCAACCAATTTGATATCCTAAAACTTTTTGTGCCAGATGATCTATTGTTGTTGTTGTTATTTTTGGCAGCAGCTATTCATACTTAGGTTTTACAATCTGGTTAACTTATGGGAGTGTAATACTTAAAAAAACAAAAACAATGCATGTTTTCATTATATGAATTCATATGAAATTGCCACCTTGTGAAATCATTACATTTTCTTGTAATGAGATTGGGCTGAAATATATCAGCAATGGTGGGTTGAGTTAGTTATCTTCAACACTAATGTCATGCGATATTCGTGTCAGCTTCAGTGTATGGCATCTGCTGTGCACAAATAAGAGTTTTATTCAGTTTATTTCTGACCTCATTATTGTTACTTGAAGTGAAAAGATCATTAGTGTGGAAATCACTAGGAAATGTCTTCATGTCTAAAGCTGCAGTGACAACTGACTATGCTCCCTAAAGTCCAATCACCAGACCTAGCTCGGGGTTGCCTCGGCAACAGAACTGTACTTTTCGCTGAGCTGACGTGAGCTCTTCCACTCAAAGGACTGCAAACCAAACACATGCAACAGTCACTACAATAGTGGAGTGTCAGGCTTCCCATACATTACAGAGGACCTCCAGTGGGCCACAGAGACTGTGTTCACAATGTGTCCATGGAGGTGAGCTCCTTCAGGTCCTTCCTTTATGCCTCTATCAAATTCACTCTGCCATTTTTATATTATTCTGTGTAATTGTACATAGTTTTAGTAAAAACTATGCATTGCCAATGTATTTGCTTTGAAAATCAATCAATCAATCAATCAATCTAACTTTCATAGACTCGATTAAATGAACACCAATTTGTGTAACACACTTTTTTTGTGTGCGCTTATTTTACATTAAGTCCCAACCCAACACATAGCAAACATCTGTGTGTAATGGTCATATTTGTCTAATACTTGTCATAGTTTTGAGCATGGTTTTCAAGGATGAGGATATGTAATGCTACATGCTAGATTGTACCAAGTCACAGATGCATTTGTGCCACAATTTGGAGAGTTTGATTGGAGATAAAGTTGTAATCAGCAAACAGATATTCCTTAAAAAAGCTTTATTTTGCTATTGAAATGTTGCATAACGGTTAGTTGCATTTTATTCTTTGCATTTTGCATTAATTTAATCAGAACACACCTTTTTTTAAATTCATTTTTGGCTTTCAACACACCAGCTGAGGCCACATTACTGTATATCACTATAATTTTTCACATGCAAATTTGTCTGAATTTCAGCATTAAATGCTTTGTAAATTATTTAACCACTGTGTTCATAGTCATGGTGCATTAAATAGCTAGAGAAAATGATGAGTAAAATGGACCTTCTTAAAAAGAACAAAAGTGTGTAAAAGTGACTTTCATGGCTGTGACCACATTGCACATTGTTATTATCCAGTGACCATGAAATCACACTCATTAATATTAATGATAGTAGTAATTGTTACAGACGACTGGGGATGTACACTGGCTCCTGACAGCTGGAGCCTTCGGCAACACGTCACACCATGGCACCTGGGTTTCTTGATCTCCAACTGAGGGACATCTCTGCATTTATTTTTAGGAAGAGGGAATATCTTGCCTGTGTAGAGGCAGAGAAGTATTAAAATAGGGCTAATTACTTGATGCTCGGTCAGTGTGTGGTTTACCGAGCTGTGACATTGTGGTGCGACTGTGTGAGTCTCAATCACTGAGGCAGAAAAAGCAGTCACTTTCTTATTCACAAAGATTACCTCAGTCAGAAACCTACAAAGCTTTGGCTATGCGTCTACGGTACCTTGTTCTGGAATGATATGCAGTCAAATAAACCTTAGCTACTGTATGCTGCGGTTCATTTATTCAGAGAGAAACTTCTTGAGTGGATGTATTCAGGCTAAGTGCTCCATATATGGGTGGACTTTAGAGGTGGATTACAAGGGCTTTCATTGTCTCTTCCTCAACCCTGTCCTCTTCCTCAAGTTCACCTCGTACCTGACACTGACAGAGCACACTATTAAGTTAGCACACTAAGCACTGAGTTTTTTTATTATAATGGTCCCCACTTTCAGCATCTAACTTAATGTAAAAAATGGGAGTCTGCCTTCAATATTAATCTAAACCTGATTTATACCTCCTGCTTGCAGTGAGAGATGTCATTTGTGTCTCCTTTTGGGGCATAGATTTGTTTCTTTTGCTCCTCTCATATGCTTGTCACCTTGTTGTTAATATTGCCCAGCAATGCAGCACGGCAGAACACGCTTTCAAAAGATTGTCAGGTTAATTCAAACAATGTATTTGATTGTCATACTTTCTACAAAAGTTTTGTAATTCCAGTTTCAATTTTATATATTTCATTTTGTTTTCAGTTATTTCTGTGAAACAATGTGTATTTATTTACTAATGAACTATTAACTAACCATTAACTACAAATTTTGCTTCAATAAACTCATAATTTGCTGCTTATTAATAGATAGCAAGGTAGTAGGTAAGTTTAGGTATGGGATAGGATTAAGGGATCTAAAATATGGTAATTCATAAGGCATTAATATGTGCTTTATAAATACTAATAAACAGCCAATGTGCTAGTAATATGCATGCTAATAAGCAGATATTTAATATTTACATTTACATTTAGCAGACGCTTTTATCCAAAGCGACTTACAAATGAGGACAATAGAAGCAATCAAAACTAACAAATGAGCAACAATATGCAAGTGCAAATGACAAGTCTTGGTTAGCCTAACGCAGTACAAGTAGATAGAATAGAGAAAATAGTAAGCTAGTGTTAGTTTTTTTTATTTATAAAAAAAGAAGATAAATAGATAAAGTAGAATTAAAACAGAATAGAAAGTGCTAGAGTTAGAGGGTCAAATAAAGATGGAACAGATATGTTTTTAGTCGTTTCTTGAAGATGGCTAAGGACTCGGATTGAGTTGGGCAGGTCATTCCACCAGGAGGGAACAGTTAATGAAAAAGACTGTGAAAGTGATTTTGTGCCTCTTTGAGATGACACAATAATGCGTCGTTCACTTGCAGAATGCAAGCTTCTAGAGGGCACATAACTCTGAAGTAATGCATTTAGGTAAAGGGGTGCAGAGTAGGGGTCGACCGATATGTGTTTTTCAGGGCTGATGTCGATACCGATTATTACAGATCAAGTAGACCGATAAACCAATATTTTGAACCGATATATATGTCTGGTGTAAAAATGAAAATTAATGTCAAAATTAAGAATAACAAGGGCTCTGACAAAAACTGCCTTCCCTGGTGTTGGTTGAGTGTCCCACACTGCACTTCTTACTCTTGTCTTCCTCTGTGTATACATCTACAATAAGGGTACTATAAAGAGAGAGTTAAAAGTGGGGCCACTGTATGCTTCATGATTAAGCCTATGGATACTGTACTACAGCTACACAGCTTGGGGAAATATAAGTATTTGGCTTCAATAATTTACATGTTAGAAATGTATGTGTAATAGCATAACCTCTCATAATTCCTCATTAATTATTTTCTAATGGCTGAAACATAATATAAAATAGTAGAGGTGACTATCCAATTCATCATCTAATGCACATCAATGGATTAACTTAAAAAAATTTAAATAATAAGTGTAAATAATTTAATTGTCTTCATAGCTATATTGTAGAAGTTGTTAAGAAGACTGCAACTATTTTCATGAAACTATAACACTAATAGCCTTTTACAGGCACACTTAGTTCAATAGCCTATTGAAATGTTTTGGCCTATGTGACACTAGAAATTTCAGTTAGTTTTAATTTACAGTACAGTGCAAATTAAGGCATGAATCAATTGAATTTATATTTTAATCAAATGAGAGTTAAACTCTTTATTTTTTGGCAAACAAAGCCATTCAAATTAAAACATGGAAGAAATAGCATATTGTGTGATTATTCTTTTAAATAAAAGTTGTAATAATTGTTGTAGTAGTATTATGTATATCATACTGCACCACAGTAATATATTTCTGATAATTTCTTTAAGCTAACCCAAACTTATATTTTGACGGGTTGCCATGAGGAACTTTTAAATTTCTGTAGCCTATGTAAGTGTTTCCCATACACTGACTTATTTGTGGCGCCCACCACAATATCAAAACTGACCGCCACAAATAGATTTCCCAAAAGGCTTTTACTTCGTTGAATAAACATGAGCACTGCATGTTTCAAAATTGAAACCTGGTGCGGATGTTTTTAATATCGCTGTATTTCTGAAGGAACCTGACTGTCTTCAGAAAATTTTGGATGTCGTTTTCATTTCATCTTGCATGTAATGTCTAATAAAGCAGCGTTTGTGAGCGGAGTACTGCTTTGTGTACAGCCATTACCGGGGAAACCTCGATCTCTACCACTCCAACAGCACATCCTGCTGGCAGAGAATGAATTTGCATATATGACGCCACAAATAGAGTTTAAGTCTGTGGGAAATACTGCGATAGTTCATGAAGTGACTCTCAGAGGGAGTCAGAGCAGTTCTAGAGATGCTGTTCATGTATTTATGTCCTCATGTAGTGAGACGACAAAAGCTGAAATCACCGTGAGCATCGCACACTTTGTATGTGTAGAAAACAAAACCGCGCGTCTGTTCCATTTACATACACAGAGACACGCAGAACATGCAGGATTCATAATTAAATAGTATTTTCGCACCTTAATATTTACAGATACAAGTCCATATTGCGTCTCTATTTAAGTGTACGGACCTACTTTTGATTAATTCATCCAAACTTTGACAAATTCAGTGACATTCCGCGTCATACAGAAAATTAAATTTATATGACTGGATTCCGCGATTCCTTCCACATTTTCTGCATCGCGGAAATCATAGATAATTTTGAGGAGTTTTGCAACTTCAGTGTAACGTTAGTGGATTGTGATTTATTGCAACTTAAGCAACGTCTGCTGCTGCCTTACCTTACCTAGAGACAACTGATGCATGATCACTGAAGCAGCTCCAGTTAGCATGCGCTTTCGGAGTGAGAGTGAATTCCGCATTGATTGGCCAGACTCGTGACTCCCAACAAATCAGATAGGCTGTGGGCGGAGATTGCTCTAGGCCATAGAGTGGTGAGTTCTGATAGGCTGCATCAGAGCCAAATAGCGCATTTCAAAATTAATTTATTTTATCGGCGAATCGGTTTTGAAAATGACCATACCGATAATCATAAAAATACTGGCGCCGATAATCGGTCGACCCCTAGTGCAGAGCCAGTGGTGGTTTTGTAGGCAAGCATCAATGCCTTAAATTTTTAATGTGAGCAGCTACTGGTAGCCAGTGCAAATTGATAAATAGAGGTGTGACGTGCGTTCTTTTCGACTCATTAAAGATGAATCTTGCAGCGGCATTTTGGATTAATTGTAGAGGTTTGATAGAAGTGGCTGGAAGACCTGTCAAGAGAGCATTGCAATAGTCTAGCCTGGATAGAACAAGAGCTTGAACAAGGAGTTGTATTGCATGTTCTGAAAGAAAGGGCCTGATCTTCCTAATTTTGTATAAAGCAAATCTGCAGGACCAGATAATAATGTTGAGAGTCAGTCCCTAAAGTGTTACCGTTAATTGCATATAATTTAATATAAATTCCCCTTGAATGGCAGGTGAAATTCTGAGATGTGAATAGGAATGCATATTTCTGTATATTCTTAAAGATGTGATGTAAGAGTCTATTTCGGCTGAATGCGCTTCAGATGATTGAAGCTTGCACAAGTATTGCTTTCAAATCTATGCTCAGTAAGTAAATAACTCAAGCTGAAGGCACAGAAAATCACAGACTACATCAAAGGGAAGTGCATAGGACAATCAGAGGACAATCAGAGGCTGTCAGCCAGAAGAAAAACACTGTTGCTGCTTTCAGAGCACCAAGTGCTCTGAGATGTCCACTTTTGCCATAGCTCCACTGCCTCCTGCTCTCTTTAGGACTGTAGTAGAGTAATAATAATAATAAAAAAACATGGCTCTTTACTGTAAAAATCTGCCAGAGACAGAAACTCTCCAGTCCAGTTAGAATCTCACTCTTCACATGAACAATTAGCAACATAGAGACGTTTGCAGGACCATCGGCCAAGTGTTTAGGTATAGACTGGAGGTAGAACACAGCCCTTGGGAGCCATCATAACTTAAGTACATGACAGAAAGTAGGAAAGGGCAGTGGAAGTACTGTAGAACTCTATGAGAAGAAGACCTTTTTAAGTCAGTATTCAAGAATTCAACAACAGACAGCTTTAATGCAGTACACACTAAATGGAAGTCTCTTAAGAGCAGAACTGACAGAGGTAATGTGCAAAATTTACAAAGGATTTTGAAGCAAACATTGGACAGGTAAAAAAAGAGAGAAAATAACGAAACGAAAAAAACAAACAAACAAAGATTAAGTGGATTTCTAAGTGGATCTGATCGTGGCTCAAATACAAACGATTCCTGTAGGTAAAATTTGAACAAGATGCAGTTTCATTTGCAACAGCCATTATCTCAATTCATTTATTTGACCAAAAAAAATTCAAAGATTTCAACATCCTTCAGTCAAATGGACTAAATTTATGAAACGTTTTTCGAAGTCTGTCAGCTTCTTGTCATTATGTTCTTTTGTTCTTCCTGTGAAAGAGCAGCTTTGTCATTCAACTCCCATCGTGTTCCACAGTAAAAAGTCAGTGGTTTTAAAACGATATGAAGTTAAAATAATATTAAACACATACATCCTCATATAACATTATATTGTTTCATGTCTTTATATTAATATAGATGCAAACATGGAGGAGCGAATAGCAGAGAATAGCAGAACAAATACCTTCCAACTCTGATACTCTTCTCATCCATTTCTCTCTTAGATTTATGACACATGCTCCCATTTTGAAAACAGTCTATTTTTCAACTTCATCATTCAACAGTCTGTCTGACAAACTTCAATATTAATGATGCTTGTTTATGACGAGTTAAAACCTTCTTCTCAAAGAAGTTTATTTTCCTCTCTATGCTTGTTCAAAGCCTTCTTTCTGGCCAGGGGTGAGGCCAGAAATGTTTAAGGGGTGGGCCTAGATAAAACAGGGTGGGCAAAGTGTAGCGTATGAAAACTGCATGTCAAATGGCCAACAGAAAATACAGCACAAAGGTTCAATACACAAAACTTCTAAAGCACTTATTAGCATTAATGTTAATTTCAACATTTACTAATTATTAAAATTAGAAGTTGTATCTGTTAACAATCATACTTGAGCTAACATAACAATAATGAACAGTTGTATTTTTATTAACTAACTTTACCAAAGATTAATAAACATTGTAACACATGTATTGCTCATTGTTAATTAACGCCAACTGAAGGAAGTTTATAGTAAAGCATTACCTCAGTCAGAGACGATGGAGCGTCACAGATGATTTCATGATTAAGTGTCTCTGTCAGTTTGCGATCATCGAGGACCGTAGCGCGGCTGCAAATATGCAATTTGTTGTGGAGAACAGTATCTAGCACAACGTTATGAGTTTCTTCTCACAAAGGACGCATCTATTTAGCAGATCAAACACTCTACCTATGCTAATATGATGCTTAAAACACGCTTGGCTGAGACGTTTCCGATATATATAAATCCACCACCCGCAGGTGGTCTGGTTTCATTTGTAGATGGTCCGGATTCATTGCTAAGACTTAGTTTCAACTGGGATATCCAATACTTTTTAAAGAATTGACTGTTTGATATTTGTTTCACTATTTTCAAATTTAACTCTACAAACACACACATTTTAGTACCATGTGCTTACGTCGCAAACATAGCATTGTGGGTGGGACTAACAGAACGACAAATCATCATTTTGACAAGTATAGTATAGGAAGAGGGAAAAATAAGAAACTGCCTATAATTGACCATGAAAACTTATGTTTAATATTTTTTCTAACTAAATATATAAAGTTAGAGTGACATAAGACGTTTATTATTATTGCCATTTAATTAATTACATCCATTTGAAAAATTACCAACTTCTCACTGGGTGGGCCACAGTTGAAAGTTGGTGGGCCCATGCCCACCCGTAGCTTCACCACTGCTTTGAACTCACACTGAAATTTTTGCTTTAACCACGGTTGTGTGTGCTTGTGTGAGAGAGGATGTATGAATATTATATAAATTGTCAAGTCAAGTTAAGTCACTTTTACTTATATAGTGCTTTATACAATACATATTGTGTTAAAGCAGCTTTACAGTGTTAATCAGGAAAATAGAGTCTCATTATTGCAAACAAAATTAAATGCTGCTGTAGAGCAGCTCTGCTGTAGAGCAGCTCTAAAAAGAGGACAATAGTAAACAGTCAATTTTACAGTTAAAGGGGTCATTGGATGCTACATGCAGTTTTACAACTTGTTTGAACTGAAATGTGTGTTGGCAGTGTGTACACAACCACCCTATATTGATAAAAATCCACCCAGTGTTTTTTTTTTAATCTACTAAAATCTTTACCCCTTTCTCAAATCGAGCCGATCTCAGATGCCTGTCTGTGTGACGTCACAAAACAGGCCCCACCCACGATAGTTTGATTGACAGTGGCGTTTCAGCACAGACTGGACTGGCGTCTTACCTTAGACTCGCCCTGAGTGAGCATTTGTTTTTGAAGGGAATGCGCCCCCGATCAACCTAAATGTGTCTATGTTCGCGCAAATCATACATGATCCATCATCACCTACAGAAGAAGTGAGTATAAGGTTTTTTAATTAATCTTTGCAAATCGCCTTATAATAATGGCGATAATTATAATAATTATAAAATCCTAATAATGTGCTAATTAGCAAGTTTCAAGATGAATGCGGCTAAAGTAAACAGTCCCTTGAGAGCAGCTCGGAAAGAGAGGGGCGGGGTCAGCATAGCTCATTAACATTTAAAGGAAAATGCTACAAAACGGCTTGATCTGAAAAGAACACAAAAAATGTGTTTTTTACACTACCATTGAGAAATTTTAACCAAACTATGTTACATATTTTTCATTAAGACCCTAAATAATAATATCAACTTGTGGAAAATGGGCATCCAATGACTCTTTTAAAGTTAGTTCATCGTTGATTCAGTGATGTCATCATCCAGCTCAATTCAGTATTCTTCGAATAGTGTCATACATTCATCGTGCAATGAAGTTGAAAAATGTATGCCAAAAATTTTAAATTGTATACTAATGGTATAAATTGTATACTAATATTTATATATTAACTGAAATAATTTAGTTTGATAATATTCAGTAGAACTGTAATTACTTTATATCCATGCCGGGTATTCAAAAGAAAATTATTTAACAACTAATTCGAATCAAACATTCAACTGAAACTGATCTACATTTGTTTGAGATGTAAAGTCTTCAAAAACTTCTACTGGTTCCCACCAAAAACAAAAACAAACGTTAGGAATGGTTCTTTTAAAATCTAGCCCTGCAGTTTCACAACAAAATATTTATGCCCGTTATCTCTTTTTTACCACATTACACACATTTTCCATAGAATAATTTAATTGTCTTTGGGGTTCTGTTTTTGCTTCAGTCATCAAAGTACAAAGAACTACTAAAAGTCCATGGTGGTACGCGAATACTACAACAAGTGGAAAAACAGCAGTTGATGATTAATTACAAGAAAGAAACAAATGAAATGGTATTTAATGGGGCATCAATATAAATTGATGTAATCAACAGCTTGGTACCCCTCCGTACACCTGCAAGCACTTTATCATGAGAATGGCCTGGTTTGTTGTAGCATAAAGACGAGGGGTTTGGATGTACCTACTGTGGAGGTAACAGCATTTATTAAAGATGAAATCTTTTGGACAGTGCTGCCATACCTCTACACTGCCTTCCTTTATCACACTCATTTGCTTAGAAACTGCACACAACCCCATAGCTCCAGCACACTTTGCTAATGTCTTTACGACACAGGGTGGATTTATTTGTACAAATCTGCTAAATACAAAGACAGATTTTTAATGTGCTTTTGTGAAAAATGCATACATTAAAGTACTAAAAAATCAGCAATAAAATTTTAACATTAAATATAATGCCCGATGTGGCATGGCCATGTCCACTGGACTGGTATAAAGATATCATATACATATAATATAAAAAGTATTTCCATATTAATTGCACTGAAATCATGGTAACACTTTATTTTACTGTCCTGTTCTGCATGTACAGACTATGTACTTATTATAGCAATTACAATAACTGGCTAATATATAGGTACTAACCCTGAACCTACCCCTAAACCTAACCTTAATCCATGTAGTTATACCTTATACTACCCAGTACTTTCTTGGGTAAGAACACATACTGTAAAATAAAGTTTTATCCAATTTTATCCAAGTTATAGTAATGCATAAATGGATAAAATGTTATCGTATCTTGATTTCATAGAGTTCAGAACAAATACTCTTTCCCCCACCTTAAACAATTTTTGTGAGGATTTATCACAGAATCTTTACAATATAAAACATTTACATTATTCAACTACTCACCTCAGTCTCGCCTTTTCACACAAAAAAATGCATCCATATGCATCCATCACTCAATAAATTCTGACTGCTGAAATAGCATATTGTCATGAATCCGGTCCATGAACTTCCATCTGCTAGCCATCAGAGGTCACCCTTTCCAATTTCATTGACTCTCGCACTACACACTGTTGCACATCACCCCGGACTACATATCCCATCATTCATTGCACTGATTGCACTCAGCACGGATTGCACACAGCTGTTAACACTGATTGCACCCACTGTTTCATATATTCATGTCTCATTAGTTTCCCTGCCTTAGCTGTTTTCTCGTTTCCTGATCTTCACCTGGTTTCCTGGATTTCTCCCTTTAGTCTTGTCCCTTCTGATTCTGTTTGCCGTTCATCGACCTACGCTAGCCCTAGGATTATTCTTGTGTCTTGCCCGCCTTATACCTGTCTGCCATTATCCGACCCATGCCTGTTTTATGACCACGTCTGTCTTCTCCTAATAAAAGCTTTGCATATGGATCCGCACGTCTCACGTCTCGTCAGCCCCGTAACACATATATTCATGCTAATAAAAATATTTTTTTACGGGTAAGTAAAGTGGCAGAAGTCCTTTAAAATCAATGCTTCCATGCAAATTTCCTAATTTCTATGCTAATGTTTTTGCTGAATGTTTGTTTGGAGAATACTTTTTTTTCTTTTTCTGTTCAATATAGTGGAACCACAGTGCATAATTTCTGAAAGGCCATCCAAAACCACATCACTTATTGATAATTGTTTTAGGGGCATTGTCAAAGTTCAGTTTTTCTAAAGACTATGACATTAACACAATGCAGTATACAAGTGGGCATAGAAATTAATTTAGAATCTTAATTCAATCTTGTTTGAAATGTGTTAAAAAAAATCAATGGTGCCATCTCCTTCCCACTAAACTCTATTTCTGTCCTTGCTTACGTACATACTGATTTTTTACTCAGGAGAAGGGCTGCTGAATGAGCCAATTGCACGCTTTACCTACATGTGTCACAACTCTCCAGTGTGCAAGCAACAATTTCCTTATACTGTAATACCAATTAAAAAATAAAGCTTTATGAAATATGAGCACAAACATGTTTGTGTTCATTTATGTTTCTTCTTTCATATTATTTCATTTTATGTTCATTTTTACTGTTAATTTTCATTTTATATTATTCTATTAAATTGTAATCATGTGAAGCATCATCTTTACAAGTTATAGATAGTGAGTTGTCTTCATTTCAAGTTCTTTAAGGTTACTGTTAATGAATAATTTTCCATTTTCTTTTCAGATGAAGACAAGCTAAGGTTTTAAAAAGATTAATTTAAGCTTAATCGATAAATCTGATTGATTTTAAAGCTCACTTCACCTCTTCATTCTGGCTACTAGAAGAGTTAATATGACAAGTGTTGAATGATTTTGAATATCAGAAAAAAAAGTCTGCTATTTCCTGATAAAGAGCGATATCTAGCAACGAATAAACTGGACCTAAAGTTTGGAGTTATCTCATTAGAGCTTGTCAATATTTGTAATTATACTTTTTGGTGTTTGAATAGGCACATTAATGAATATTTACAATATTAATGTATGTAATAATTTTTGAAAAGTAAACCCATGAAGGTATATACTTTAGAGCAGGGGTGCCCAACCCTGCTCCTGGCGATCGACTGTCCTGCAAAGTTTAGCTCCAACTCTAATCAAAGACACCTGCCTTTAATTTTTAAGTGATCCTGAAGACCCTAATTAGTTGCTTCAGGTGTGTTTGATTAGGGTTGGAGCTGAACTTTACAGGACAGTCGATCTCCAGAAGTCTGCTATTTCCTGATAAAGAGCGATATCTAGCAACGAATAAACTGGACCTAAAGTTTGGAGTTATCTCATTAGAGCTTGTCAATATTTGTAATTATACTTTTTGGTGTTTGAATAGGCACATTAATGAATATTTACAATATTAATGTATGTAATAATTTTTGAAAAGTAAACCCATGAAGGTATATACTTTAGAGCAGGGTTGGGCACCCCTGCTTTAGAGATTAGCAACATTTAGGGATCCTCTGTATTTTAGGTTCAAATATGCAAAATCCATAGACAACTTTATTTATAATATATTTTACGGGTAATAAGGTTTACAATAATGTTCAATTTGTTTGTATTAGTTAATGAAGGAGCTAACATGAACTAACACAAAACTGTCACAGCTTCACCAGACTCTCCCCCTCCACACTCACAATCCACACTTCCTTCACATTCACTAGAGCAGTGGTTCCCAACCCTGGTTCTGGAGGCACCCCAACACTGCACGTTTTGCATGTCTCCTTTCTCTGACACACCAGTTTCAGGTCTTGGAGTCTCTACTAATGAGCTGATGACCTGAATCAGGTGTGTTTGATTAAGGAGACATGCAAAACGTGCAGTGTTGGGGTGCCTCCAGGACCAGGGTTGGGAACCACTGCACTAGATTAGCACTGATTAGCAACACCTGTGACCAATCAAGGATGCTATTTAACATGGACCCTTAGGGGGTGTTTACATGACACTGTTCTCAACTAAAAAGCTTTGTTTGTGTTTTGGCCATTCATTTACATGAAAATGGCATTTGTGGGCCTGAAAATGCAAACCTTTCAAAATGGGTTTTAAATATTGATACTGTTATTGTCTCCATATAAACTAGGAAAAAGTGAATTTGTGAAAAACAGTGATGTAACGCACATGTGCATTACATGGGTATAGATTACACTGGTATATGCACAGGTACATAACTTTTATTTACAAAGAGACACCGCCAGCTACTGGCCTGGCATGCATAATACAGTGTTTTTAGTAGTTTTCGCAGATCTGTGTGAACGGGGACTGACAATGTTGTCATCAGCACATGAAACTTTTAAAAACACACAAAGAAAAAACCTTTCTGTTTTTATTAAAATTGTTGTTGTGTAAATGTACCCTCATAATTGCTTATTGTCCGGAAACTTGTGCATATAACATTACAGACTCTCTCCTGTTTACCTGTTGGACTTACCTTTTATCCTGCGTCTTAGTCATCAAGACTTCTAGTTCTCCAGCCATTCAGTCATCCTCAACTCTGTGTTCCTATTGCCTCAAGGTGGTGATCTGGGAGTACACTCTTAAAAATAAAGGTGCTTCACGATGCCATAGAAGAACCTTTTTGTCTAAATGGTTCCATAAAGAACCTTTAACATCTGAAGAAACTTTCTGTTTCACAAAAGGTTCTTTGTGGCGAAATAAGGTTCTTCAGATTACAAAAAGTTAAGAAAGAGATGGTTCTTTAAAGAACCTTTGACTGAATGGTTCTTTGTGGAACCAAAAATGGTTCTTCTATGGCATCGCTTGAAGAACCTTCTGAAGCACCTTTATTTTTAAGAGTGTACCTCCACTGTCTTGTCATCATATGCATTGATGATATCTTGATTTACATTACGTCACCCTCGTAAGGAAAAAGCTGCGAGAAAAATGTGAGTTCCACCTGTCATCCACTCAATTCCTTGTGTATACCATATCTGAAAGGTGACTCGCTGGACCAGGGGAACATTCAAGCAGTTCAGTTCTGTCCACAACCCACCACTGTAAAAGAGCTCCAATGATTCTTGAGATTTGCAAACTTCTACAAACTTTTGCAGAACTTTCCTTCATGGTTGAGGTTGATGCATCCACCAATGGAGTTGGAGCACTACTACCTCAGTGACAGTGGTATCTCTATGTGGGGAATCCTATGTGCCTTCTTCTCCAGGAAGATGACCCTGGCAAAGCAAAACTATTGGCCATCAAGCTGACAATAAAGGAGTGGCACCATTGGCTCAAGAGGGGTTGACTTATGTCCCATCAGCACTCCGTACACACCTCATAGACTCTGTCCACTCTTCCCTGAGCTCGGGTCACCCTGGCCAACAGCAGACTCTCTCGTTCTTTCAAAATCATTAATGGTGGCCAGAATGTCCAGCACTTCATTACCTCCCAGTGCATTACTATATTGCACCCACATTTGATGTGTCACTACTCAAGCCTTACCATCCTTCTTTGTACCTTTTAACAGAGTCTGGTTTGCCTAACAAACCTCCTCCACCACTGTTCCTGGTCCAGTCTATGCTGTCCGTGAGGTTCTGGACTCCTGGCATCAGAGGAAGTATCTTGAGTACCTGATTGACTGAGAAAGCTACGGTCCTGGGTCCTGGAGAGATACTGGGTACCTCAAGATGACATCCTGAATCTGACCTCACTAGACAACTTCCACACAGCAATCTTGCCCTGCCATGGATGAGGTCATCCTTGGTGTCAGAGTCTTTGGTGGGGAGACAGTAATTTAGTCATTGAGTCTTATAGTTCTCCAGTCATTCTCATCCTTGTGTTCCCATTGCCTTGTCAAGTTCACAAGTTTAATCTGTGCTGCCTTTGGTCAAATCACCATTGTTTAGTACTAACTGTTCTGTTTCACCTCACTTGTTGTGTTTCAATAAAGCACCGCTGTTGAGTTTGTAGCATGGCCACATAAAAGGGTATTTATACTTGGCTTTATGTACATTTGATGTGTGTATGTTTTAAGCTGCAGTATATTAGTATACATTTTACTAGTTGTTTTTTTTTTGTCCAATGCATATGTGTTTTGGTTAGCTGATTACTGTCGCAAGAATGGTGAAAGCAAATTGTTGGGAGAATCCCTGTTACGTCATCATATCACCTGATCTCGGGACTTCTGAAAGGAGAGCGGGAAGACAGAAGATGGAGCAGCATGCTCACCAACACTGTTCTTTTTTTTTTTTTTGGCAGTATACGATCGATCGTTTGCCAGTGACTGTTCAAGCCTGTATAACAAATTTGAATGACACTCGGTACAGTTGACAGGTCAGTGCTGCTTCACCACAAAAGTTTTAAGCCTTTGCAATGTAAATATTCAAGAGCTAGAACACACACAAGGACACACGTTACTTACGTGCTGTTTGGGAAGTTTAAACATCTGAAGCCCTTGCCTGAAAGCCGCGTCTTGAGCTCTGATTCCTTCCTGCGCTTGAACGGACAAATTCACACAAAAGTAAAAAATGCCCGTCTCGCTGAGTATCCTAGTAAAGTAATTGGTTCTTAAGTGAACATGAAAAGCTGAGAAAGAAACCGGACATGAACCGTCCTCGATGCAATGTGCCAAAAGACAATAAAACCCATTATATTGGATATTGTCTACACAGGATGTGGCGCAGCGCGACACGACATGACACAACACGACAAATCCCCGAAACTGATTCACCATTCTATTTCTGAAATAGTCCAAGCAACGGCCACTTTGTCGCATCCAGTGTTGACAACTTCAAACTGCTGCGGTGCAGAAACAGTGTTAAAGTTATAGACACAATTCCAATAATCCTGCTGTTGTCTGCGTCTGTTATTTGATTAGCATAATTTATAAAATTTCTGTAGGCTACCTGAAAATCACTGTTAGACCTGCCTGAAATGCACCATTTCCATTTGTATCTTTATTGTATAGTGCTATTGCTTGTAATTTGATTTGTTTTTATTTTACATATTTACTAGTCTTTAAAAATGTAGCCTATTAATTTTATATTGGTTAAGCTATAGTAGTTTTAGCAAGTATTGAAACTGGAATCAAGGATTGTGATTTTTTTTGCTGTTAAATAAAATCTTGGTGTCATAACTGCCTGTTTTTTGTTTTTTTTATATTTCTGGCTGGTAAATTTCCTTAAGTCAACGGCCATTGGCAGGTCTGGCAATAAGTTGTAAAAGTTTTAGGACCTGTATACCATACATCCACATGCAAACACCCAATATTTATTGTATATTTTGTATATATTTATTAGTGGTTTGTTGGCTTACACACAATACACTGTAGTTATTCTATTTTGTTTGGTAGTTTCTCTATTTATTTGTATATAGCAAAACAAACCGTTTAGAGGATAAAGAGTGTTATTTCGTGGTGGCCCGTACTAGGAAACTCTTATATTACAGTATATGTGTTTGATTTTGACTGTATATAATTAATAATGGATGCTACACAGACCGATCCACATATTGTTCATGTTCATAATTCTGTTGAACCAGGTACATTTACATGATCAAGATAATCCTATTGATCAGGAAGCGGTGGAATATTCATTAGATCCATTTGTAACAAGGCGTAATCTTACTGCTCAAATCACTTCAATGCTTAGTTCATTGTATATTTCACATGAACATTCTGATGATGATGATGATGTTGCTGAGAGTATTTATGCAATGTTGGTATGCTGCAAACTGATATATTGCAGGTTAAGGCTGATTTGTTGGCCCTTAGTCAAAAAGTACAAACCATTGAGCACGAGTTCTGTTGAGCTCTTTAAATAGAGCAACCAGTTTTAGAGAGGCTGTGGACAGAAAATTAGCTAATTTGGAGGATTATTTCCAACAAAAAAATTAGCAAAGGTCGTTATTGATTGTTTTAAGAGGAAAGAAGCACGATGGGAAAGTCAATTGAGAAAATTTAGACTCTTTTGCACTCCCACTCTCTCCTGATCAAAGGCCTACTCTCCAGACCACTCCCACATTTCTGTCTCTAACTCTGGTATTCACATCTTAGTTGCACATCGACCTCTCAATTCCACTTATAATGTTAGGGTTAGGTAGGTGTTATAATGGTAGCAGGATGCCTGAGGGTAACCATCAGCACAGTAGAGCAGTTGGTGAAGGTGGGGTCCCTAGTGGAGAAAGACTGCTTAGGGGCAAAAGATTACTGGAGGAAAGTGGACAAACAGACTGCTAAAGACAAGGTTAAGAAGCCCACAGTGTGACCACAGAACAAAGCCCTGGCTGAACTGACAACACTGACACGGACACTTCCAGTGACATCTCTCCTGGTCATGCCAGCAAGGGTAAATGGCAAGGAGGTAAAGGTGGTCCTGGACACAGGCAGCACTTACACCCTTATGCAGGAGGGTTTGCGGACGCTGTTTCCAGTGGCAAAGACAATAGTGTTCCTTGATGACTTACATCATGGAGAACTCACATCTCGCCTTCCCACTCATCACAGGTCTGGATTTCCTGAATGCCACAGGTGTCTTGGACATTTGCCAAGGACATATGGGCTGAGGGTGGCAAGTCGAGAAGACAACTATTATCAATTTCTACCTCCACTAATTACTGCGGGCAACCTCAACCCTGAAGGAAAAGCTCAGCCTCCCTTTCCTGCCAAAGTGAGTCTTTATTATGCCATGCCACCTGAACAATGACTACAGCCATGCATTCTAGCTTTGACTCCCTGTGATACCGATAACCAGAAGGCACTGTTAGAGTTAATCTCCAGATGGCCACACACCACTTGTAATACCCTGGGTGCTAAATCAATTGTTAAACACAAAATCACGTTTACTGATGTCATCCTATTCAAGTCCAGGGCTTACCATGTCTCTCCACTTAAAAACAGATCATTGAAAGCAGGTAAATCAGATGCTCCGTAACAAGATCATAGAGCCCCCTTCTCACCATGGTCATTTCCAGTTGTCCTAGTCCCCTAGCCAAATGGATCCTATCAGTTTTGTGTGGACTATCGGAAACTCAACCTCAAGACTGTACCTGACGCCTATCTGATGCCAATGATTTAAGATATCTTGGAATCGCTGGAAGGGGCTTCATGGTTCAGCTCGCTGGATCTGCAGTCGGGATACTGGCAGGTGGAGATGGAGGAACAGAGCAAGGAGAAGACCACATTCATCACGACAAAATGTCTCTTCCAATTTAAGTCCATGCTGTACGGACTCAAAAATGCCGCAGCAACATTGCAACGTTTAATGGAGAGGGTACTGGAAGATGTAACCCCTTAACACGCAAAGATCGGCGTTAGATTATTGTTGTTTCACTTTCACAGCACGTTAAAACATCATACTCTTACTTGAAATGGACAAACTGTGTATCATTAGAACGATTAAAGGCTCTAGCTTCGATATTTGACCCTGTTTTAATAAAACTGTTGCTGTGTCAGTAATTTATTAATTTAAAAACAAAAGAATAATGAGGATTGTCTCATATACCTGGCGGAGGTGTGAAAGGTTCGTAGAGTGAGAAAAATAGAAACATGAATGAGGCAGATTGCTGCACCATACATCAGGCAACAGCATGCAGGGGAGCTTACAGGGGGCAATACATTATTATATATATATATTTTAATATATCTTCTTAATATTTTTGTTTTTATGTTTGAGCTTATATATTTCCATATTCATAAGAGTCTGAGTAATTCTGAGTCTTGACAAGTACACTTTTATGTGTCAGCTTTGTAAACATGTTTCTAGTCAGAAAAACACATGAGCAGCAACCTTTTTATTTTGGGTATGTCATTTATGTCCCCATGCCACAATGTTGGTGGGGGATAGACAAGGGGTTAATACATTTTTAATTTGGGATCTATGCTGCTTTTGTTTAGTAGCATAGTAGAGAGGAAATGGATGGAAAAAAAGAGGTAAATGGTTGCAAATTGGATTCAAACCCAGGTTTACACATTATGATTTCTGTGACTTTTTTTTTGGCCCCATCGCAAAGGGGGGGGGGGGGGGTGCTAGAGAAGGGGTTAAGATTTACGATCTTGTTTGTCTACATTGATGATATCATCATCTATTCCAACTCATTTCACAAGGACAAGTAACATCTCCATATGGTACTGCAAAAAATCAACAAGGCCAATCTCACACTCAATATGAAAAAGTGTCATTTTTTCAAGAGGCAACTCAAATTCTTATGCCACATTGTCTCTGAGAAGGGAGTGGAGATTGACCAGAAAAAGGCAGTGGCTGAATACCTTCCACCAAAAGACCTCAAAGCCTTGCAACGCTTTAACCATAAAGTTATACAGCTCTTTGCAGACATCACAGCCCCACTTAACCTTAACAAAAAATGGGAGTGGACAGCAGAGTGCCAGGAAAACATGGACAATCTCAAACACGGTTTATAACACTCACCAATTCTGATCCAACCAGACTACAATAAATCCTTCCAGATCCATACTGATGCAAGTGATGTCGGGCTGGGGCCATCCTCACACAGGAGACAGAGGATGGAGAAAAGGGGGTGGCATATGCCTCGAAGACGTTTTCTGGAGCCAAAAGAAACAACACTACGTCTGAGAAGGAATGCTTGGCAGTCGTGTGGGCAGACAAGAAGTGGAGGCACTACTTGGAAGGGAAATACTTTGATGTCTTTACGGATCACTCAGCACTCTCCTGGGCCTTCAATTGCCCAAAGATAACTTCACAACTCACACGTTGGATCCTACGTCTGCAACACTTCGTCTTCCAGGTACACCACCACAAAGGATGTCTAAATCTGGGACCTGATGCGCTATCCCAGATCTATGAGGTAGCTGTGAATACAACCCCTTGCCTGGAATAAATAGCAAAAGCACAAAAGTTGGACACTAAGATAACACAGCTTCAATCCATCAATACAGTATGCTCCGTTAAAGAACATCCCATCACTTTTGAAGTACAGCAGGGTCTATTATACCGTCAAGTTCCATTAAAGAATGCAGGAATGAAATACCAACTGGTGGTACCCCAAACATTGACACAGGACTTCTTACATTACTACTATGACAACCCCTTAGGAGGCCATCTATGACAGTTGAAGACCTTAATGAAAATATTGAAGGTCGCCTGGTGGCCATCCGTAAGAAAAGACGTCTGGCAGTATGTAAAGAGCTGTGAGGTGTGCCAAAAACACAAACCTGTCAACAGTAAACCCTCTGGACTATTACAACATACACAAGTCCCAGAGCCTGGCCATACCTTGGGGATGGATCTGATGAGACCATTTCCTATCAGCAAGCAATGGAACACCTACCTCTGTGTCGTTGTCAATTACTACAACAAGTGGGTGGAAATGTCTTCATTGAGGGATAGTAAGACACAGAAGATTGCAAGAATACTCCGATAAGAGATATTTACCTGGTGGGGAGTACCAAAATATCTATGTATGTAGAGTAAGAAAGTTATTTCCCTTAACCGGGAAATTAACGTTCTTAGAATTGACAAGACAGTTGACCCTGAGAGGTCAGCTAAATATCTACAGCGGATCTAAAATATGAATAGTTAATTATAACTAGTTATGGTTAATTATTCATATTTCACATGAGCTGATTCGTTACAATGGCCACCTAAAAGGGTATTTATACTTGGCTTTATGTACATTTGATGCGTTTCTGTTTTAAGCAGCAGGATATTAGTATAAATATTTCCTAGTTTGTTTGTTTTTTGTCCCATGCATATGTGTTTTGGGTAGCTGTTTACTATCCCGAGAATGGTGTAAGCAAACTGCCGGGGAATCCCTGTTACATCATCATATCACTTTATCTCAGGACTTCTGAAAGGAGAGCGAGAAGACGGAAGACGGAGCAGCATGCTCAACAACAGTTTTTTTTTTTTTTTTTGTAGATTAAACGTTGATCGTTTGCCAGTGACTGTTCAAGCCTGTGTTTTGCCTCAGAGGATTCAACCGTTCATCTCATGTTTGGATTAGTTTCCATTGAGGACTCTTTACATAGAACAGCACAGACTGATTGCACTCCCAGACGGACTGAGAATATCCTGGTGAGACCAATTCCATCATCATTCACTGAAGTCATTCAACATATTCATCTTATAACATACAACCACACACAAACACCCAATATTTATTGTATATTTTGTATATATTTAATATTGGTTTGTTGGCTTACACGTTTGATTCAATTCACTGTGGTTCCCTATCAAAAGCTACTCTCGATGCTGCATTTCAATAACGTTTATGAGAACATTCTTTGTTCAACCGGTTGTGAAGCATGTGTCAAACATGCCAATAATTGGCTTAAATAACCTCGGTAGGTGATGTCATTCGATTACGTGCACCTGAGGGTTTATAAATAGACGTGAAACGGACACACCTTCAGGTTTCTTTGTCTTCAAGTACCGTATTGTGTGTGTGTGTGAGACAGAGTTTCTCCGTGCTGCATTGCAGTTTATATTCCCTTAAAAAAAGAACATTACTTACATCATCATGTCGGAGTCAGAGAAGAGATGCGTGCCTCCTTGCCAGAGGCTCATCTCAGAGGATGATCCGCATAGATTTTGCTTCGAGTGTTTGGGGGATGAGCATGCTGCCTTCGAACTCGAGGGAGAATGCGAGCACTGCGATCTTTTGCCAATCAAATTGCTTCCTTTAGGGACGAGTGAGCCACCGCTCCCTCGTTAAGATCCTGGGGGTCGTGTGTCGATCTGGCTGAGGCGCTTGAGACGGGTCCGCCCCTTTGTCTCGCGCTCTCACCATATAAGGAGGTCCTCACGCCTCTCTTGCCTCTGCGGAGATCGAGAGCACCACCTCAGAGCGCTCCTCTCACGACGATAAAGCGTATGAGGAGTTACTCGAGGTGGTAACTCGAGCAGTCGACAGGTTAAAGCTGGACTAGCTGCAGGAGCGGGAGACCCCCAAATGCTCGAAGCTGGATGACAGATTTCTGTCAGGAGGCCAGGAGGAGGGGCCTCAACGATGGTCTCTCCCTTCTTTGGCGATCTCCATGACGAGGTAACTAATTCGTGAAGTAATCCCTACTCGTCCCGTGTCTTTGTGCTATCGACGTCGATTTTTTCGACCATCGTGGATGCAAGGGCACGGGGCTACATGATGATGCCCCTACATGATGACTCCCCTGGGAGCTCATCTTCTTTGAAGAAATCTATGCTCCCCTCCAAGCCTTCCAGACTGACGTCCTCGCTGGTGGGGAAAACTTTCCAAGCAGCAGGTCAGGCTGGTGCTGCCCTGCACACCATGGCGGTTTTTGCAAACGTACCAGGCTGACCTGCTCAAGGACTTGAGTACACCATTGATGGTGTTTTCAGAACTTCGCCGGGCCACAGACCTGTCTCTGTGCGACTAAGCAGATGGCCCGTGCCATCGGCCGTTCGATGGCTGCTATGGTCTCCGCGGAGAGACACCTGTGGCTCAACCTCACGGGCATCAAAGTGAGGGACCGGGCATTCCTCCTTGATGCCCCGTTTCACCTTCTGGCCTATTTGGCGACTCTGTCAACACAGTTGTCAGTAGGTTCCAGGAGGCGAAGCGCTATGAAGAAGCTTTTGTGAGGTTTCTCCCCCACCGTGCTCATGCATCGGGACTGTCGGTCACCCAGTCCCGACCAGGTCAGGTTTCTATGAGGCGAGAAGTGCAGAAGGAGAGTTTGGCGAGTCATGCGCATCCTCGAAGAGACTGGGGAGTGGCTCGCCGCACTCCACAGACCGCCTCAAAGAGGCCAGACCTGAGGAGAATAATCTCCTCAAAGAAAAAGTCCTGAGGCTGGTGCGCCCAGGACTGTAGGGATGTGTCTCCTCGGGGAGGGGCACGAAAAATTCCAACAGAGAGTAGGGGCTCCTTTCTGGCACCCTCAGGAGACTGTTGTACTATCTCCGCCGCCACTGGTGTTTCGGAGACCAGCGGCCTCCAGCGAAATGTTACATGTTCGGTTGCTTCCTGCCATGTTTCAGGACACCGGACATCTAACATCCCCGCAACAAAGTGAAGTGTCAAAACTAGTGCCCCTTTCAGAGAAACTGGTAGTATGGAAGCTACTGCCAAATATCTCTCCATGGGTAGAAAGGACTGTAGAGAAAGGCTACAGGATTCAGTTTGCATTTCGGCCTTCACGTTTTAACGGCATGGTCTCCACTTCCGTGAAACCGGAACGAGTGCATTTGTTGACACAGGAATTGCAAGTGCCTCCAGCGAAATGTTACATGTTCGGTTGCTTCCTGCCATGTTTCAGGACACCGGACATCTAACATCCCCCCAACAAAGTGAAGTGTCAAAACTAGTGCCCCTTTCAGAGAAACTGGTAGTATGGAAGCTACTGCCAAATATCTCTCCATGGGTAGAAAGGACTGTAGAGAAAGGCTACAGGATTCAGTTTGCATTTCGGCCTTCACGTTTTAACGGCATGGTCTCCACTTCCGTGAAACCGGAACGAGTGCATTTGTTGACACAGGAATTGCAAGTTCTGCTGGACAAAGGGGCCATAGAACGTGTTCCCCTGCCAGACAGAGAGTCAGGCTATTACAACCGGTATTTTCTGGTTCCCAAGAAAGATGGGGGGGTTGCGTCCAATTTTAAAACTTACAAGTTCAAAATGCTGACAATCAAGATGATTGTGTCTCAGATCCAATCGGGGGATTGGTTCATGACAATCGATCTCAAGGACGCATACTTTCACATAGAAACCTTGCCACAACACAGGATGTTCCTGAGGTTCGCTTTCGGGGACGAAGCTTACCAGTATCGGGTTCTTCCATTCGGCTTAGCCTTGTCACCCCGCACATACACAAAATGCATGAATGCAGCACTGGCTCCTCTGCGACTCCAGGGCATCCGTATTTTAAATTACATAGACGACTGGCTGATTCTGGCTCAGTCTCAAGAGCTTGCGCTTCGACATCAGGATGTCATCCTAGCTCATCTCGAATCTCTGGGGATGAGACTCAATGCCAAGAAAAGTGTTGTCTCTCCTGCTCAGAGGACAACTTATTTGGGGGTTGTATGGGATTAGGTCACGATGCGACCAAAGCTGTCTCCTGCATGCGTCAAATCCATTCTAAACACTCTAAAGAACATCTAGCTAGGCCAGAAAGTTACTGTTCATTACTTTTAAAGGGTTCTAGGTCTCATGGCAGCTGCTTCCATGGTGATACTTTTGGGTCTCCTGCACATGAGATCATTTCAGTTCTGGCTCAGAGCCAGGGGATTTCATCCAAGGGCCAATCCCCAGAGGCAAATAAGGGTTACGCGCCAGGGACTTCGTACCCTTTCTATGTGGTTCATACCCCGGTTTCTGACTGTGGGTCCCACTCTAGGCACGTGTTGTCATCGCTAACGACAGACGCTTCCCTTACGGGCTGGGGTGCGGTCTTAGATGGCCATCCAGCCCAAGGGATCTGGAGAGGTCATCTTCTCAACTGGCACATCAGTTGCCTTGAAATGATGGCTCTATATCGGGCCCTGAAATACTTCCTCCAGCAATCAAGAAGCTACCATGTCCTAGTGTGGGTGGACAACAATACGATAGTCTCTTACATAAATCACCAAGGCAGACTGCGTTCGCGCCGCCTGAACAGGCTAGCGCAGCAGGTTCTGCTTTGGGCACAGGACAAGTTCCTGTCCCTCAGGGAGATTTACATCCCCAGGCATATGAATATGGGAGCAGACTTGCTGTCCAGACATGCTGTGACACACGGGGAATGGAAACTCCACCCTCTTTGCTTTACAGGAGACAGCAGAGTCTGGACGTGATGGCCCATATGTGGCCCAGATTGCGTCTTTACACCTTTCTCCCGATTGCTCTGCTACCGGGAGCCCTGGTTATGGTCCATCAACAAGGGTCTTGCCTCTTACTGATAGCGCCTCATCGGCCGACCAGAGTATGGTTTCTAAGATCTAATATCCCTCCTCGACGGCTCGCCATGGGCGATTCCAGTCAGGAGAGATCTCTTATCTCAGGCGCAGGGGACAGTATTTCATCCCCGGCCCGAGCTCTGGAACCTCCATGTCTGGCCCCTGAGGGGGACCAACTAAGAGATGCAGGGCTTCCAGCCGATGTAGTACAGACTATTCTAAGTGCTAGGGCTCCCTACACTAGAAGAAGTTATGCCCTCAGATGGCGCGTTTTTGAAAGTTGGTGTATGGCACACCATGCAGATCCAGTTCACTGCCAAGCTGTTTCAGTACTGGAGTTCCTGCAAGAAAAAATTTCCTCAGGTACATGTCCTGGTACTCTCAGAGTCTATGTGGCCGCCATTTCGGCTTGCCATGTTCTGATCGATGTTTATGACGTCATCAGGGGGCGGCCCTCCTGAATGTCATAATATTCAGCAAATAATAGATATTGAATTGATGTTTCGCGCAGCTTTTTGGTCCGACGCTGCCGACGTGAGGCGACAACACTGTCGGCTTTCATCACCACTAGTTCTTTGAAGACCGCTTGGTGTGTCCCGGCCTTTAGAGATGTTTGCTTGAAATATAATTTCATACTGCTCAGGGTGACATTTTTTTTCTTTCCTCTCCATATTGATACAGGTCAATATTTCTAGACTGACACATTATTCCACATGAAGATGAACCAGAAGGCATGAAATTACTAATAACGGTGTCAATATTAATGCAACTTGAAAGTCAACAATGTCCTCTAGGTGGATAACCAATGAGTCAATTACACAATTTTGACATGCAATTTGAATGTCATTTGAATTTTTTTTGGACTGCTCACAATGCAGCACAAAACAAGGAACACAAGGACATAGCTTTGTGAGCAATATGTTCACATGTTTTTAAATAGGACACCCCAAAACACTACTGAAATCAAGTAAATGAGACACATAATTGTATATGAGATACATATAATGAGATACATAATTGTTCCATTGGTTTTCACTCTCAATTCTGCAACATAGTGCTCCCATCATTGTTTCTAAATATTTTCGGTATAAACGGTTCTAGTTTTGTGATCAACACAAATAATTTCAGAGACTGAATTCACCTAATACAATAGATGTTGCTATTCTACAAACACTCCTTCAACTGAAAATTTTCAGTATGTGAATATTTTCACCCAGTGTGAATAGGAATGGGTTCCCTTTGACAGTTCATGCCACTCACATTCGGTATGAATAAACCTTAAGAAATGGTCATCAATGGTCCTTTCCAACCCGGTCTATGGATGGACTGACCTCCACAGACTGAAGGACACAGCATGCCTCATCACATATGACAATTGTGTTGAGACCTTGAGGACTCCAGGCGATTAAACTGATTGAAATTTAATTAGTCTCTTTCTACTTCTCACTTTTTTCTCTCCTTTCTTATCCCCTCTGGTGGACTGTGAACTGCTTTTGTACACTTTTCTAGAACAATATCGAACATGTAATGCAAATCTAAACAAATGTTTCGAAACAATATATATTTTGAAAAGCACTGTAGAATTCAAACTTACATAACTTGACTTAGATCTTCAAGGTGGTTACCAACTGGCCCAAATTCACAAAAAAAAATAAATAAATAAAAAAGTAAAACAACTTTTTATTTGTTTTATCAAAAAGCATATTTCTGATTACTTTGAAAAGTGATTGCATGTCTTCTCAACAAGCCACATGTACGGTGTACATATTAGGACATCCTCAGACCTTCAGGCCACAGGAAAAATGTCATGTGTCAGGTCTTGTATAATGGCGAAACAACCTAAAGGCATTGCATGAAATGGCATCAGACGAAACCTTAAAAATTTCATTCATATTAAGTTGAATTTAAAAGGATGCTTTTAAACAGCTTATAAGAAAAAAAGGTTCTTATCCAGTCCTGTGACCCCAGTGGACATTAACGGGGATAAATATTTCATATTCTTCATGGTGCTCTGCTGTCCTCCATTACAAACTGCTCAGTATGTTGTTAGGATGACAAAAAGTTAAGAAAAAAAAAAGTTAACATTTGTTTGGCTGCCTCAGTGGTCTAACAGTACTCATCAATGATGGGTTTTACTGTTTTTCATTAATAATTTATGTGATTCATGTAACATACATATAATTTCATCATATAATGTATAGAATTAAAAGTACATTTTATATAGCACAATATAGACACTTGAAGCAGTGAATCTTGACATTATTTCTATTTATAATATTATTCATATTTTACATATTATACAGCTACAATACATAATTCATATACAGGCAAATTGGTTCCAGGCCTTTACACGTGTCAGTGAAAAACACTTTCAATTCAATATATATATATATATATATATAAATTTATTAATTAATTAATTTATTTATTTTTTAAGCACATCTGTTGATTATACTGTAGCAGCATTTTATTTTGTGCCACCTTTTTCTTGTATACTCTATAAAAGACTAATTTTGAAACTTCTTCCATCCATCCATCCATACATCCATTTTCCAGCCATTTGTCCGTTGCAGGGTCACTCCTGATCCTGTAGCGTATACCAGCTTCTCGGGCGCAGACAGGGAAGCACCCTGGACCGATGGCCAATGCAGCTCTTTATGAATGACATAGTATTTCTGAAGTTTTGTCTAGTGCCATTTCATCTGAATCCTTTATGTCTGAGGCAGTTTTGCCCAATGCCTTCATGTCTGAGGCTGTTTCAATTGCACTGGGGTGGCTTTTATGCACTTGACAAACACTGTGTTTTCCAAGACACTTATTAGAAACACTATTTTAACAGATATCAGCAATCATCTGATTGTATATTGTACATTATTGTAATAAATATGAGAATATGTGGTAGCAATTATGGCCAACCATACGCACAAACCATTAGAGGTATGACAAAAGAAGACTGGTATGTAGTACTTTTGATTGACAGTTTTCCCAAATTTTATCTTACCGTCCACGCAGGCCGGCCTTGCTCTCGTTGTCCCAGCAATCTGTCCTTTCTTACATGCGCAGCGGGCCGTCTGTCTGGCAATCGTCCTGCGTGGCTGACTGCTGTCTCTGTCTAGAGTGACAATCTCACAGGTGCCTGCTGCCAGTTGTCCTGCAGGACATAACCAAAAACAGAAGAAGAGTTCAGAGGGGAACATTTAGAAAAGTGGTTATATCAGTGATTTATATATATTTTTTGTTTATTGAGGTTGCTTTCTCACAGTTCAGGAGACAATGGTTAGGTTATGCTTTGTGTAGGTATCAACTTGATACATTATGATTATCTTAAAATTCCTAAATAAAAAATAAAGACAAATGAGACAATGGTAGACCTGCAGTAAGAGTAATATAATGTGGGCAGCAGAGCTCAAAAAGAAAGACATTCAAACTGACTTTCAAAGACAAAATTCCCTCAAAGAATGTATGAGAAATTGTTGAGATTTCTTCACAAACGCTAGAGGAGACATGCCAAATTATCAAGGTTTCTTCTCAATAGAAACATGTGAAAGGAGAGGAGAGGAGACTTAAACAAAAGCAGCAATCAAATATCAAGCAACAATTTTCGTCTAGGAAGCACAACTGATCATTGTCACTCGACTGCTGTTAGGGAGACGAAGGCATGAATAAGATTATATCAAACACTTTTAATGGTAATCCACACAAAGAAGAGGGTCTAACACACAGGGTAACATCAACAATACCAGACAGAAACCAGTGAACAGAACACAACTCAAGTAGGCTGGCAAATGAAGATAATGAACTAGACACATCTGAAACAAATGACAATGAATGGGAGACAGAAACTAGGTCACAGAGAGCACATGGGGAAAGAAAACACAAACTGTCCAGGGGTGTGACAGTTCACCCCCTCTCCCGGAAGGAGCGACCTCGCGCCACAGAAACAACAAAGGGAGGGACGGAGGGGGACTTAGAAGGAGGACAAAGGAGTGGATAAGGGATGGTGACAGGGGATGGCAAAGGGCTGGCAGGAAGGCAGGCAGACAATACAGGTGGAGGTTTGGCCGGAGGACGGACACCCGGGAGGAGGACAACAAACAGAGTCCAGGGTGGAGATGACAGAGGGAGGAGCCAGGATGGGGACATAAGGGACCAAGGCGGATCAGATGGATGAAGGAGCCAGGGAGGAGACAGGAGGGACTTGGAGGAGTCAGGCAGGACCCAGGCCACAGCCATGATGGTGGCCCGATGGAGGGAGGAGCCATAGTGGAGGAAGGGCTGACAGCTCCAGGGGGCCGACCGACGGCGGCGGAGCAGGTGGTGGTGGAGCCCGAGACGGAGAGCCAAAGAGCCAGGGCGACGGGGAGGATCCAGAGGGCCAAGGCGGAGGCAGGGATCTGGAAGGCCGTGGTGGAGCCGGAGCGACAGAGGACCAAGGTGGAACCGGAGGGAAGGAGGAGCCTGACAGAGCCGGAGGGACGATGTGAGCTTTGGCTATCCGTCATCGGTGGGCTCTTGTCTGGCTGTGTTCTGGATCGGGGGTAGACGCTCTCCAGACACCAGATGATTGCCTCCCTCCAGCAAAGTCTGGTGGTGTCTGGGAGGTCGACGGGCCGATGGTGATTAGCACTGATCCAGAACAGTGAGTTCAGCGACGCGTTGTGGAAAGCTGTTAAAACAGCGAGCTGGCTGAACTCAAAAGCATAGTTCAAAAGGGGAAGGACTCCGCTTACTTATTCTTTGTGGGTCCGGTATTCTGTCACACGACTGCTGTTAGGGAGATGAAGGCATGACGAAGATTATAACAAAAACACTTTTAAGGGTCTAACACACAGGGTAACATCAACAATACCGGACAGAAAACAGTGAACAGAACACAATTTATGTATGCTGACAAATGAAGATAATTGACTAGACACACCTGAACCACATGACATAATGAACGGGAGACAGAAACTAGGTCACACAGAGCACATGGGGGAAAAAACACAACAAACAGTCCAGGGGTGTGACAATCATTTATATTAACCCCCCTTTATATGACAGTGTGTGTTGGAAGTCAGAATTTGATAAGTGTAAAGCAACTTCAGCAATTAATTATGTGTTGCTTCATTACTTTATATAAACAAACAAACAAACACTGAAAATATATTTTTGTCAAAGCTGCAATCATATGAAAAAGACATGTACAACAGAAGAATTCTACAACATACTGTGACAGTTGAAGATGCAAAACACGTTCACCCATCTACTGTTATCAAAGTGTTTAACCACTATATGTGTGGAACTTTTTTTTTTTTTCTGAAATTCCTAGATTTATATATCTTAATTTCAATCTTCATTTCATCTTCACAAATCAATATTGATTCTTAAATCCCAAGATTGATCTTTTAGTCTGTGCTAGGGCACATGTTCAGTTCACTTAGTTTTGTTCTGGCCACAACATATTAATTTGTGGTAACGTCATAGCATATTTTGGCCACAAGATAATTTTGTCCAGGTAAAGTAATGTCATGTACATGTCATCGCCATGAGATCCTATGTAGAGGGAACGACATCTTTTTCTCGTGGCCACGAATTCTAATGTCAAGGGAACAATATTGTTTTCTCATGGCTATGGGTTTATTGGGTAAACAAACCTGCATGACCATTGCAACCTGGGAAACATATTTTATGCATTTGCATCAGGAAAAAATAAGTATTGACAATAAAGTAACTACGATTCATACAAAATATTTTTTATTTATTTTTTATTTTGTTTTATAATTTATTACCTGATTAGCTTTTAAATGGACAAAGGGTCATTAGTTTTCTAAGATAATGTACACAATGCCCATACATTAAAGTATTTTAACCGGTTCCCTTCATTTGTCCCTAACAGGGTGGACATTTTTGGTCTTCAGTTTCAGATTTTGTTTCATAAATGCTTCAGCTTGACCAAAATACATTTTCATCATATAATCACCTATCATTATTACACAAAAAGTTATTTTAATACCTGTGTTTGATTTTCTAAATTTTATGACGTCCAAAAGGCACCAAATACCAGGAATGACCCAATTAACATTCTGTATTATTATGTTACTTAAAAGTATGTTTTGTAAATATGCCTACTGTAAATGCCTGACAAGTTTTGACTTCATGGGCAAATTCTAATTTAAAGTGAGCATCCCTTTCCCCTACTCTCTCCGAAGGGCAGAGCCCTTGAATTGTGGACTTTGGACGGAGTAGGGCACTTGTGTGTCATAGTTCCATTTGGAATGCACTTGGCGAAGGGAGCAATGAAAGACAACATAATTTCCTCATTATTTTCACCTGGAATGTTACCATGACAATGCTAGGCAGCAACAAGATTTAAAAAAAATTTGCTTTATATATATTTATCCATCATTACATCCTGTATGGATGAGGCATGAGGATAACTGCATAGTTCAAAGATTATTCAAAGACCTCATCTATGCTCTTCAGTTTTGAGTTAGATTGTAAGGTCTGCTTCAAAAATATTAAATATTTAACATTTCATTTTCATTAACACTTTAAAATTGACACCTATTTTCTAATACAAATGCACTGTGTTCATATTTAATGGTGTGTTAAATTAAAGATCAACATTTACATAATAATTTGTGACATTGTGATCTCACATGGCAATATATTTAAGTCCATACATTTAAGAGACATATCCTTAAATGTGACGCATATATAACAAACAAACACATGCATGCATGCATGCAAAGTTTTGATGGTGCTTTCATTCCCTCCATATTTAATCATGTTGTATTAACTATGTTGTGTTAACTGTGATCTCGAATATCTACTGTTAATCATTCACTGTTTTTCTATTGAAGCTCCCTCGGCACCTGTGCCATTTCCACACTTCTTTGACTTGCGCCTGTCACTGAGGCAAAGTTGGAGTGCATGCTTGAAAATATTCTGTTCGTTGTGGTTGGGGTTGTAAAGAAGGTTCTGTGTCTACATAAACACAATCACAATTCAAGGAAAAAGACAGAAGCAGCGATTGTGAGCAAGATGGCAAAGGGGTGGCCAAGCTTAGGTCAATAGTGGCCACGGCCACTGTCTAGCTATAATTTTATAATTAGATTTAAAGTTCATGTAAAAACTGCCTTATGGGCAATTTACATGTTTGCACACATTTATTTGAGTAGTGATTATTATATCTAAAAATAAATTGCAGTTGAATGTAATAGTTTAGGCACTGTTTTTATAACCGCCTGATGCCCCGAAATGTACTAAACCATGACTTAAAGACTGAGGTACATACCGAACTGTCATTTTTGTGAAAATTACTCCTCACTACATATACAGAGTTTCATGACTAAGCTTATTGCATAATTTAAGCAATTTCAAGCAAACCTGAACACATTAAAAATGTAAACTGCATCAATAATTTATAAAACAACAACACAACTTCACAGCTTAAGTTAAGGCTGTTTGTTACCTTCTGTCCCTCTGGGCGGCTCTCAGATTAACCTGTCTATATGTGAAGCTGGTGTATAGGGAATCTACTTCCTGCTCCAGGCCTGAGGATTCTGATTGGCAGTGAGTCAGAACTGTGATTTAAACTGACCCAGAGTCAGTGTGCGGAGGTAGAACAGGGTTAATTAACTAACGCACAGGTCACATTCAGGCTAATGGAGAATCTTAAGATACACAGCCGTACTACCACACGAGCTTGTGGGGGTGGGGGGGAGGGTGCAAAGGTTAAACAACATCAAGCTTAACAAGATGTTTGTGTTTTCACAAAATGTATATAACCTTTAGCCTGAAGATTGCAGAGTATGTGAGCTGGATTATGTAAAAATCCATTTGTCAGTGTGTTTGCTATCTAGATGAGACTTGTTAAGCTCTGCAGGTGATGAGAAAAACAACTTCCTGATATTTCATAATTTGGCTGATGTTCTGTTCCTAAAGCCCACTTATATTCTCACAACTTCTTTACAAAACAATTTTCCCCATTTCTTTTTCCCCTTTCAAAATCAAGATGGGTTTAATTTTTCAGTACACATGGTACAGTAATTAAAATAAATAGAGCCAATTAGAAGTCTGAAACATGAACTTTGAACAAACGTCAGTTATTTATTTATATCCTCTGTTAATTTCACACCTTCTGTGCGCATGTGAGCTGTGTGAAATGCAAATTTGTGGCTGTGTAAGTATTCTTCCTTCCCTTGTTTTTCATTCCCCTCAGGCCCGGAATGGCTAATTGGGAGCACTGGGAGGATTCCCGGAGGGCCGGTCTGTTTTTTGGCCGCTAGGGCTGGTGTGTTGTCATGCTACTGGGTTGAAATATGCTGCCTGCACTCACAGCAGCCCTACTCTTTTTATTTATTATTTTCTCGCAGCCCATATTATTTGTTTCACCAGACCATAATAATAACAAATTCTCAATTGATAATTAATCATTCTTTTTGCGAAAATCATTGTTATTTGTGAACGTTGTAGTTTGTGGAAGGCTTTAAGACCCAGCGAAATCCTCTGCCGCCTGCTCCCGCTTCACAGCGAGCTGCACCCAGGTTCACTGTCACCGTTTTGATTTTACAAAATCAGTTTGCAAAATCAACATTTAGCAAGGCAGGAAAACATTCAGTCTACCTGAACGAAGACGTATTTCATTGTAAGTTAATGCTGTTAAATAGAGAGGGAGAAAAAAAAACTATTGTAGGCTATTCTTAAACTTGGACCTCATTATATTGAAGTACAAATCCAAGCACCAGAAGCAACCTACACTCTAAGTGTTCTTTCATTGAAAAGTATGCATTTTTATTCATTCACAGGCTATATGGTTGAAACAATATTTTTGTTCAAAACTTTAAGTGCCATTGTTTAAAAAAATTCTTTATTGACTGACGTTTCATAGACAAAATCCCATGCCATTTGTAATTTCACAGTATTTTCACCTCCTAAATTACTACCCTTGTAAAGTCACAATTCTATAATGGTAAAATGTACTTAATGTTTTGAATGACATACATTTTTTTTTTGAATAATTGTACATAAATGGGTTAAGCAAAACAAATTTGATTATTTCTGAGAACTTTTTAACTGCAGGCAGATATAGGCCTAAATTATCGTACAGTACAAATATGTGGATCGTCCCTTATTCTGTCCCTTATTTTCTACAAGAATAAACACTATTTTCTTAAAGAATAAAAGATAAAGAATCACAGTTAGCCCTTATTTTCTATTTCTGAAGTTAATTGGCAACCCTAATGATGATGTAATTATCTTTTGACTCCCCTGACAGTGGCACCTTGCTCAAAAATAACAAAAACAAAAACCTCAGTTGTGGGAGATATGCGAGCGAATAGTAGATTTTAAAAAATAAAAGAAAAAAGTGGTCCGGTCTAAGGCATGAAACTCCAGGGCTGAAAATGAGTCCCACTCCGGCCCTGATTCCCCTCAAACCATTAAAAAAGCATGAAACTCTAGAGCAATCAGGACCTATGTTAGAAAGACCTGGGAAATGCTCTTCATCTCCTAGATTTAATCAACTTTCTTTTCATTTATATTCCACTCCTCCTCCATGCTTCTGGATGATGTTGGTTAATGATATGTCATATGTGCGTAGCAGCGGGAAATCCATCTTTCTCTTTAACACTCATTTCTGCAGAGATTGCATTTGTCTGCCAGATCTGAAAATCCCCAACAGGAACTTGCAAAAAAAAAACTTTCCCTTTCATTGCTATAAGCATAGTAAGACACTAAGAGATTAAATTAAACATTTTAAAATCTCCTTTTTGTCAGTAATTCCATTGTCAGCATTCATGCATTGAATAACATTCTTCTGCTTTTTGTCCCAGTGTAGACTACATTGGTTATCCTGTGCTCTGCTGG
Source organism: Sinocyclocheilus grahami (assembly GCF_001515645.1). NCBI lineage: Eukaryota > Metazoa > Chordata > Actinopteri > Cypriniformes > Cyprinidae > Sinocyclocheilus > Sinocyclocheilus grahami. Next base: position 137,025 of record NW_015506061.1, on the reverse strand, counting down.
TATTAAAATATTATATTTGAGTAATATTATAATAGATATGCTATTTTATGCATCGTTAAATCCTTCAGTATTTCCTTGATCTTTTGCGTAAAGAATTTGATTTACTATGAAAACATACTACAGCCTTCATTAGCTGCAACCTATTGAAATGTTTTTGCAATGTTTGTTAGATATAATTTTTTGAGTTAACTGATGCAAGGATCAAGCAAAAGCTGTGGAAAGATGCAATTATTAATGTAAGAGACCTTTTACTGGAGAGAATATCAGTTTTATAAGGCATCCTTATTAATGTCACTGCAACAAATCACAACATACATTTACAGCTCTAAGATACTTTTTAGATACTACTTTTTCTAAAGATGTAATGACAATGATTCCTTAAACTGTGACTTTTAATGCTGTGTATCTTTGAACACAGGGGTGGTTAATATTATATTATATTATATTATATACACACACAACTGTAATTAATCCTTAATTTGTTTGATATTTCTCCATCTATTGCACATGTCATTTAATAACGATGATGTAAATGTATTTTTTTGCTGTCTTCACGGCAATGCACATACAGTTAAGACAAAGAATCTCAGTCAAGCTGGTAATCTCACTTCCAAACCTTCAAACCAAATCAAGCCTTTAAATATGCTTTTTTGGAAATGCGGTGGATACAATTCTTATTTAGCACACACACACACACACACACACACACACACGTATATATATATATATATATATATATATGTATATATATATATATTGAAGAAAATTAATCAATGTGAACAAATTAAAATTTTTAAAATTTGTTTGATTATTTTATATCAATGCAACATTGCTTTCTGTTTATTACTTAAAGTACACTTTAAGTAGGCCTACTTCATATACCACAGGAAAAACGATATAGCCTAAAGCCCTGTTCACACTGCCAGCGACTTTTTCGCTGTATGTCGCTAGACTTCGTGCTGTGAATACGCTTGTGGGTGTTCCTACTGCTGTAGCTCTAATGTTATTAGTAGACTGCACGTCTGGACATATCTGGACATAAAAAATGCAATCACAAACTGTATATTGCCGGTAAAACTAAGATATCATTCTATTATGACAAGGAATTAGACTTAAAATAAATAAAAGTACCATTCTGCTGTTGGAGAGTGTTGTTATATAAACTACAGCAGTGCTCGTACATTAAATCATTAACCAGTGCTAAACTGCTCACTGCATCATGTAATTAACAACTCGAACCATCAATGTATGAATCAAACTCACTTAGACAGGCAACGGTTTCTTTTGTAAAAGGTCGTTTTTTATATCCATGTATGTGGTTACAGTAAAATCATGAAATCGCTCAGGAAATCTGTCCTGTCTTGCCTGCACTCAAGACGGTGACGTGTGAGCGCCACTGACAGATTCTTCACTCCTATTGGTTGTCGCTCGCGAAATTCGCTGTTCATTTGCATAAATTTAAACATTTCTTAACTTTTGTCGCTTGACACGCCCACATTCTTTCGCCAACGGTCACTGTTGCTCGTGTCGCAGGAAGTCGCCAGCTCTCCATTGAAAATGAATGGGAGCATGTCGCTTTGTCACTGTGTGTCGCTGGCAGTGTGAACTGGGCTTAAGAAAGTTCAAACATGATTAAAGGCAAGTGAACAGTCAGTAAAAAAAAAAAGAACAAATACACAAATTACAAGCATTGATAAAACAAACAGTAGGTACAGAAATGTAATAATTAAGTGTAAAATAACACTGCATAGTGTTCACTGTACAGTATATATTAATCTTTGTTAAAGCTGTGTTTTGTTGTTTGATTAACATTAGTGACATGTTCAGCAGCACATATTTATAGGCTGCTGTCCCTTTAAGATCGACTGCACGGATCCAGTATAATGATACACTTCCGATTTCTTTCTCAGCTGTTTACATTCATTTAAAACATAACTGACTGCGTTTATGAGAGTGATTGCCGAGACGGGTATTTTGACATAATTCTTTGTGTATGTGTCCGTTCAAACTCAAGGAGATGCGAAAGACGAATAAACTCGTGCTTTGCACGTGTGCAGAGGCTATGCATGGTATTATATTATAGCCACAATTCTGCGCACGAAATACCATATTTTGAGCGCGCAAAAGTGCGTTTTGCATGCACGCAAACTGAGTTTTGTGGAGAAAATGTTTGTCTCACAAAGAAGAAAGTATTTAGAGTGCACGAAAATCAATTTTGCATTTAAAATACGTTTTTGGATTTGTGCAGACCTTGCGCGTGCAAAGTTTCACTAGCTTGCTCACCTGATGCCAGCCCTCAATGCTCTCTAAATCCCAACGGCTTGCTTGCTCAACACAACCCAGAGTTACAATATGCCACAATTCCAGCCAATCAGAGACGAGGTTGCTAAATTCTTATTGGCTGCCTTTACAACCAATCACAACATTCCTTGCATTACCTGGACAGCAGAAGAGGAAAAATACAGTGCATACAGTACATAATTATTATGCAAGTATATATTCTGATCATTTTTTTCCAAGCACATTTTACCAATTCCAAACAATATCAATCTTAATAACTACTATTTATCTTGTATTTAATCATTTATAATTTATATATAATTATTCATGAAGGCTGGAAGTGAAAAATGTCTTATATTCAGGTGTGCATAATTATTAAGCAGATTTTCTTTTACAGATAAAATGAGCCAAAAAAGAGTTTTAACTGAAAGTCAAAAATTATTAAATGCCCATGAAAAATATTCAAAAAACGAATACAATACTAGAAATAGCAAAGTTAATGCATAACCATTGAACAGCAAAATGCTCAGTGGGTCAGCAGGGTAAGTCAAAAACATGTGGAGAAGAAAAGATGCATGTTAACGGCAAAAGAATTAGGAATAAAGGTGTAGAATTAGGGGTGAAATCACCAGGAACCACCATTTTCCAGAACTGCAACCTACCTGGAGTCTCAAGAAGTACAAGGTGACATGTTCTCAGAGACTTTAAGAGAGGTTAAGTATAGAATCCTAAAAAATGACCCCTACTTAATAAGAACATCTCAGGTTACTTATGTAACCATGGTTCCCTGAGTAGGGAATGAGACACTGCGTCCTCTAGGGGTCGCTATGGGGAACGCCTCGTCGTGACCCGTGTCTGAAGCATACATTGAAAAAACACCAACTCGTTGGCCGGCGACAGCCATGACATCACTACCGGTACGACTATAGTATAAATAGGCACCAGGAGCACACATCATTCACTTCTTCGTCTGAAGCTTGCGTCCGCAGCATGGCAAGAAACCTAGAGGACGCAGTGTCTCGTTCCCTACTCAGGGAACCATGGTTACATAAGTAACCTGAGACGTTCCCTTTCATGGGAACTTAGAACTGCGTCCTCTAGGGGTCGCTATGGGGAACGGTATACCCATGCCACCATGCTGAGGGGAGTGCATGCCAGAACCATGGCGAGCACTAAGTACCAACTCTACCATATTGCTATGGGAGTCGCCCCTGGGACGTTAGACGGCTGTCAGTGACGTTA
>NW_015506061.1:130117-133334 GCF_001515645.1 Sinocyclocheilus grahami | reverse complement strand
TATATATATATATATATATATATATATATATATATATATATTGAAGAAAATTAATCAATGTGAACAAATTAAAATTTTTAAAATTTGTTTGATTATTTTATATCAATGCAACATTGCTTTCTGTTTATTACTTAAAGTACACTTTAAGTAGGCCTACTTCATATACCACAGGAAAAACGATATAGCCTAAAGCCCTGTTCACACTGCCAGCGACTTTTTCGCTGTATGTCGCTAGACTTCGTGCTGTGAATACGCTTGTGGGTGTTCCTACTGCTGTAGCTCTAATGTTATTAGTAGACTGCACGTCTGGACATATCTGGACATAAAAAATGCAATCACAAACTGTATATTGCCGGTAAAACTAAGATATCATTCTATTATGACAAGGAATTAGACTTAAAATAAATAAAAGTACCATTCTGCTGTTGGAGAGTGTTGTTATATAAACTACAGCAGTGCTCGTACATTAAATCATTAACCAGTGCTAAACTGCTCACTGCATCATGTAATTAACAACTCGAACCATCAATGTATGAATCAAACTCACTTAGACAGGCAACGGTTTCTTTTGTAAAAGGTCGTTTTTTATATCCATGTATGTGGTTACAGTAAAATCATGAAATCGCTCAGGAAATCTGTCCTGTCTTGCCTGCACTCAAGACGGTGACGTGTGAGCGCCACTGACAGATTCTTCACTCCTATTGGTTGTCGCTCGCGAAATTCGCTGTTCATTTGCATAAATTTAAACATTTCTTAACTTTTGTCGCTTGACACGCCCACATTCTTTCGCCAACGGTCACTGTTGCTCGTGTCGCAGGAAGTCGCCAGCTCTCCATTGAAAATGAATGGGAGCATGTCGCTTTGTCACTGTGTGTCGCTGGCAGTGTGAACTGGGCTTAAGAAAGTTCAAACATGATTAAAGGCAAGTGAACAGTCAGTAAAAAAAAAAAGAACAAATACACAAATTACAAGCATTGATAAAACAAACAGTAGGTACAGAAATGTAATAATTAAGTGTAAAATAACACTGCATAGTGTTCACTGTACAGTATATATTAATCTTTGTTAAAGCTGTGTTTTGTTGTTTGATTAACATTAGTGACATGTTCAGCAGCACATATTTATAGGCTGCTGTCCCTTTAAGATCGACTGCACGGATCCAGTATAATGATACACTTCCGATTTCTTTCTCAGCTGTTTACATTCATTTAAAACATAACTGACTGCGTTTATGAGAGTGATTGCCGAGACGGGTATTTTGACATAATTCTTTGTGTATGTGTCCGTTCAAACTCAAGGAGATGCGAAAGACGAATAAACTCGTGCTTTGCACGTGTGCAGAGGCTATGCATGGTATTATATTATAGCCACAATTCTGCGCACGAAATACCATATTTTGAGCGCGCAAAAGTGCGTTTTGCATGCACGCAAACTGAGTTTTGTGGAGAAAATGTTTGTCTCACAAAGAAGAAAGTATTTAGAGTGCACGAAAATCAATTTTGCATTTAAAATACGTTTTTGGATTTGTGCAGACCTTGCGCGTGCAAAGTTTCACTAGCTTGCTCACCTGATGCCAGCCCTCAATGCTCTCTAAATCCCAACGGCTTGCTTGCTCAACACAACCCAGAGTTACAATATGCCACAATTCCAGCCAATCAGAGACGAGGTTGCTAAATTCTTATTGGCTGCCTTTACAACCAATCACAACATTCCTTGCATTACCTGGACAGCAGAAGAGGAAAAATACAGTGCATACAGTACATAATTATTATGCAAGTATATATTCTGATCATTTTTTTCCAAGCACATTTTACCAATTCCAAACAATATCAATCTTAATAACTACTATTTATCTTGTATTTAATCATTTATAATTTATATATAATTATTCATGAAGGCTGGAAGTGAAAAATGTCTTATATTCAGGTGTGCATAATTATTAAGCAGATTTTCTTTTACAGATAAAATGAGCCAAAAAAGAGTTTTAACTGAAAGTCAAAAATTATTAAATGCCCATGAAAAATATTCAAAAAACGAATACAATACTAGAAATAGCAAAGTTAATGCATAACCATTGAACAGCAAAATGCTCAGTGGGTCAGCAGGGTAAGTCAAAAACATGTGGAGAAGAAAAGATGCATGTTAACGGCAAAAGAATTAGGAATAAAGGTGTAGAATTAGGGGTGAAATCACCAGGAACCACCATTTTCCAGAACTGCAACCTACCTGGAGTCTCAAGAAGTACAAGGTGACATGTTCTCAGAGACTTTAAGAGAGGTTAAGTATAGAATCCTAAAAAATGACCCCTACTTAATAAGAACATCTCAGGTTACTTATGTAACCATGGTTCCCTGAGTAGGGAACGAGACACTGCGTCCTCTAGGGGTCGCTATGGGGAACGCCTCGTCGTGACCCGTGTCTGAAGCATACATTGAAAAAACACCAACTCGTTGGCCGGCGACAGCCATGACATCACTACCGGTACGACTATAGTATAAATAGGCACCAGGAGCACACATCATTCACTTCTTCGTCTGAAGCTTGCGTCCGCAGCATGGCAAGAAACCTAGAGGACGCAGTGTCTCGTTCCCTACTCAGGGAACCATGGTTACATAAGTAACCTGAGACGTTCCCTTTCATGGGAACTTAGAACTGCGTCCTCTAGGGGTCGCTATGGGGAACGGTATACCCATGCCACCATGCTGAGGGGAGTGCATGCCAGAACCATGGCGAGCACTAAGTACCAACTCTACCATATTGCTATGGGAGTCGCCCCTGGGACGTTAGGCGGCTGTCAGTGACGTTATTCCCTACGGCCAAAGGACTAGGCTACATACCCCAAAATATTTACCTGTTAAGGCCAGACTCTTGCCAGGTAGAGCTCAAGGCTTGGAATCAGGAATAGATTCCTTTAAGGGAAAACGACCAAGAGCCTAGAATTATACTAGTCTTGGTCTGTCACACAGGGGCTACCGCACGTTTCTCTTTGTATGTGCTGAAGGAAAAGTCTCAACAGACCCATAGTAGCAACACCCTGTTAAAGTATTTATCCAGAGGATACATAGGAGGAGTGGTGCCCAAGGCAGAACCGGGATTTTAAACCACTCAAAAAGAGCACGAAGTCTTGCGCGTAGCTCTTACCATACAGGATTTTAGAAAAGTGGGCAAAGCATAACGTGCACACACTTGAATACCATTCTAGGGGTTCTCGTGGCAC
>NW_015506061.1:128140-129785 GCF_001515645.1 Sinocyclocheilus grahami | reverse complement strand
AGCATCTGTTTACAGATACCCGGAAGTACTGGGCCAAACGGGAGAGGCAAGCTCAAATACAACCCTCAAAGGTGAGGGGAGCACTGCCCGAGACAGCATTTACACAGGAAGGTTCTCGTAATGCCACCTATACCTCCCGCTCGATGCCTCAGCAAGAGGGGATATCCTGGTGATCAGGAAGCCCCACAGGGCGACCCAGATATGGTAGACCAGTCAGGGTAGCATAAAAGCGTAACCCCAGCCCGGACGTCCAAGAAATGTTTGCAGTTACGTGCCGGGTGTTATGGCCGCATGATCCAGGAAGTATGAAGCCGAAACCCGGCTTTTCTTACCGTCTGGACATATATCGACGAGTGAAATAAACACTGCAAAGAAACTAGCAGAAGGGTTATACACACAACCACCAGCTCATTAGATACACACATATACTGTATATATCTATATATACATATGTTAGACATGGATCGTACTCACCCACCATGGTTCTCGCGACGGGACTCTGTCCGAAGAAGCCTCTAGACCGGACCAAGCCATAGAACCAAACAAACCTAAAAGGTCCAGCATAGGAGACTAAAATGCAGGAAATTTCCCACCTAACATCGGTCAGGTGGAGAGATGGTGGTTACTGGGAAATTTGGAAGGTGAAGATAAGGGCAGATGTAAGACCCCCGAAGGAAATTAGTAGATACTGAGGTATCACTCTGATCCGGACAAAAGCGCTGACGCCCTGTCTGGATCACATCCCTTAGGTCTTTTACTTACCTTCCTTTGACCAGCGATTCTTCCTACCCCTACCCGCGGGCGGCCGCAACATTAGCCTTCTGAGCCAGTCTCTGATCCTCAAACCGAGACAGGCTAGGCCCCCTGGGTTGTTCGAGCTCAGACCTGGACTTCGTGAAGTCCGATATCCCGGTCTTTCAGCAGGTCAGCCTGATATGTTGGCATAACTCGTATGCTGGAATCGATGGATGCATGAGGAAAAAACAGCCTCTTTCATTCCTTCTCAATCTTTATATGGAAAACAGGTAGAAAGGAAGGCTCACCTGAGCTGGAGAGTTATGGCCAGAAAAGTAACGTTCATCGAGATACTTCGCGACGTCACTTTCTTCACCCGCTTCACGGCAAATAAAGCCTTGCTGTGGCGCGATCCATAATTTCCAAAAGCTCATCATACGCAGGGCAGGAGGATTGGGAAGGCTCAGCCTCAGCTTCTTTGCCCTCCTCAGACATTTCCTGCTTTTGCTGGGCTGATCCCAGCAGAGCACTGTCCCCTGAATCAGACAATGTTAATGAAATAACATCATCCTCCAGCGGCTCACTCTCGTGCACAGCCGACGATCGCGAAAGGGAAACCCCTCTTCAAACTCATCGGCCAGATGCACCTGCGATCCCCACAAGCTCATTCCCTTCCGTGCCTCAGCAGCGGCGGGTCCTGAATCGCGGGAAGCAGATGGCTGCCCCTCTTTCCTCGAAAGAGAGACAAATGAGAGCGGCACTTTTCCCTTGGAAAAAGTGCACGCCGATTGCCCCCTCGGAGGCATCGCATGCGTGCTCTTTGCCCAAACAAATAACGCATAGATCGTGTGTGTCAAACAACGTCAACACTGATGCACACATCCTTAAACGCTTTGCTAGTGCTCGCCAT
>NW_015506061.1:110838-128031 GCF_001515645.1 Sinocyclocheilus grahami | reverse complement strand
ACGAAGAAGAGAATGATGTGTGCTCCCGGCACCTATTTATACTATAGTCACACCGGTAGTGACGTCATGGCTGTCGCCTGCCAACGAGTTGGTGTTTTTTCAATGTATGCTTCAGACACAGGTCACAACGAGGCGTTCCCCATAGTGACCCCTAGAGGACGCATTTCGAAGTTCCCATGATAGGGAATCACATACTGAAGTGAAGTAAAATCCTTGAATACTGATTTTTTTTTCTTTTTTATATAGGCTTTATAGGCAGATATGTTGAGAGTGACTCTTGAAGGACCAGCACCACATCTTCGCACCACATCTTCTTGTACCACTGTTTGAAGAATTTATCTTCCAGAATCTGGCAGTAATTCTGGGAGTGCTCTTTGCCCAAACAAATAACGCATAGATTGTGTGTGTCATCAGATGTTAAACAACGTCAACACGGATGCACACATCCTTAAACGCTTTGCTAGTGCTCGCCATAATGAGATGAATAGAGATCGCTCTTTTACCACAGAAATGCACACTTCAAACAAAACAGTCAACGAAGAAGAGAATGATGTGTGCTCCCGGCACCTATTTATACTATAGTCACACCGGTAGTGACGTCATGGCTGTCGCCTGCCAACGAGTTGGTGTTTTTTCAATGTATGCTTCAGACACAGGTCACGACGAGGCGTTCCCCATAGTGACCCCTAGAGGACGCATTTCGAAGTTCCCATGATAGGGAATCACATACTGAAGTGAAGTAAAATCCTTGAATACTGATTTTTTTTTTCTTTTTTATATAGGCTTTATAGGCAGATATGTTGAGAGTGACTCTTGAAGGACCAGCACCACATCTTCGCACCACATCTTCTTGTACCACTGTTTGAAGAATTTATCTTCCAGAATCTGGCAGTAATTCTGGGAGTTCATTTTTAGTCCATCTCAAGATTTTATCTGTAGAAGATAACCTGCTTAATAATTATGCACACCTGAATATAAGACGTTTTTCACTTCCAGCCTTCATCAACAATAATAGATAGGTTAAAAGTGATTACTTATAATACAAGATTAATAGTAGTTATTAAGATTGATGTTGTTTGGAATTGGTAAAATGTGCTTGGAAAAAAATATAATCAGAATATCAACTTGCATAATAATTATGAATGCACTGTATTTTCCCTCTTCTGCTGTCATCAGCAATGCAAGGAATGTTGTGATTGGTTGTCAAGGCAGCCAATCAGAATTTAGCAGCCTCGTCTCTGATTGGCTGGAATTATGGCATATTGTAATGGTGGGTTGTGTTGAGCAAGCCACCCGTCGGCATTTAGAGTGCACTGAGGAGAGAATGGCCCCTCAGTGGAGCAAGCATCAAGGGAGCAAGCTAGTGAAATGTTTCACGTGCAAAAGAGAAGGTCTGCACACATCCAAAAACTTATTTTGAATGCAAAATTGATTTTAGTGCGCTCGAAATGCTTTTTGTATCTGGTGTGACCACCATTTGCCTCACGCAGTGCAACACATCTCCTTCGCATAGAGTTGATCAGGTTGTTGATTGTGGCCTGTGGAATGTTGGTCCACTCCTCTTCAATGGCTGTGCGAAGTTGCTGGATATTGGCAGGAACTGGAACACGCTGCCGTATACGCCGATCCAGAGCATCCCAAACATGCTCAATGGGTGACATGGCCGGTGAGTATGCTGGCCATGCAAGAACTGGGATGTTTTCAGCTTCCAGGAATTATGGACAGATCATTGCATCATGGGGCTGTGTATTATCATGCTGCAACATGAGGTGATGGTCGTAGATGCTTTTATTGTGGCCAGCCTAAGGCACACCTGTGCAATAATCATGCTGTCTAATCAGCATCTTGATATGCCACACCTGTGAGGTGGATGGATTATCTCGGCAAAGGAGAAGTGCTCACTAACACAGATTTAGACAGATTTGAGAACAATATGTGAGAGAAATAGGCATTTTGTGTACATAGAAAAAGTCTTAGATCTCTGAGTTCAGCTCATGAAAAATGGGGGCAAAAACAAAAGTGTTGCATTTATAATTTTGTTCAGTGTATATAACTAACAACAGAGAGCTTTAAAGGGGTCATATAATGTGATTTCAAGTTTTCCTTTCTCTTTGGGGTGTTACAAGCTGTTCGTGAATAGATAAGATCCCTAAAGTTGCAAAGACTAAAGTCTCAAACCCAAAGAGATATTCTTTATAAAAGTTAAGACTCGTCCACGCCCTCTTAAAATGCCTCATTTAAACACGTCCCCACATGTCTATGTCACTGTGTGGGATGATTTGCATAACATTGCCCAAATGTATACGCAATTTTGGGTGTAACTTTGATTCTCACTGTAGTATTGTTGCCGCCGCCATGTCGTGGAGACACTGTGTATTTCGTTATGAAAGCGAAACTACTTTGTTTGGTCTTCCAAAAGAGGACACAACTAGAAATCAGTGGTTAAGTTGTATTACAACACTGTTCCAGAATAGTTCAAACCAAATATTCAGATGTGTGCAACGCATTTTACGGAGGACGAGGACTGTTTCCTGGGTGAGTAGCCAACAATGCCGGTGTTTCGGTGAATTCAGTCCCCCTGTTTCCCCTTCGGCGTGCATGCTGACCCAATACAGTCTATGATGCTGACAAATAATGCTGACTCACAGCCTGTAAGAACATTTTCATATTTAATGAATTTGCCACTGACGATTCAAACACGAGTTTTGAGCAGTGTAGCGTAGCGCTTGTTGTTTGTTGTTTCTCCGATCACAAATGTAGACATGGTTTTATGTTTATGCGGCGCGATACAACGCAATGCGTAAAAACACAGTACAAGTAATTATAATCAGTAATTATGTCCCCACTGGATGCAACAAATGCCTCATTTATAATGGGTTTTATTAGTTTTGTCTCATCGTTTCCATCACACGCTTGAGGAATTCAGCCAATCACAACGCACTAGATAGCTGGCCAATCAGAGCACACCTCACTTTTCAGAACAATGAGCTTTGTAAAAATCGACGCGTTTCAGAAAGGCGGGGCATAGAGGATAAGCAATAATGTACAATATGTGAAAAATTTGTTTTTTGAATCTTAAACCGCATAAACATTTCATTACACCAAATACACAAAATAATGTTCTTTTTTAGCAACGTCATATGACCCCTTTAAGCATTACATAATGACATGGGTAGCGCTAGGGAGGGGCCAGCAGGAAAGAAAGACCAAAGCACCCCCATAGCAACTAGTTGCACATTCATATTAAATTCATTAATAATGGTAATCTTTTAATGTATAGGCCTAGTCAGTGTCGGCTGCAAAGATGAAGTTGCCGACACTGACTCAAAAAGCAATTTACTAATAAATCATAAAACGTCTTCTTTTTCCCAGACATAATCTTAATATTTACTTTAGCCGGTGCATTGCGGCAAGCTTTAATGCACGAACTTAAGCATAGAATGGGCTATATTACACTTATTGACTCGTCATCGCCGCAGTAGGCTATAATGGATGTGGCTTCAACAGAGAAATGCACCAATTCATACGGACTACATTATCAGAGATATTTTTTTTAAATTATTTAATTGGTTCTATTAATAGGTGACATTTCAAGCTTTCTATAGATTAATTTTTTTATGACTGTGAGGCAAGTAGCCGATTGCTGTGACACGTCAGTTCACGGAGACCGGGACGGCAGAAAGCACATCCTGTTTATTTTCTCCATTTTACAAAAGCATAACGTGCTATTGTGAGTGTATGTGTACACTAATAAATGCATAATAAAAGTGAATGATGTAGCCTATAAGTCTCATCTGTATGACCAAAAATAATGGAGTATTTTAAGCTCTTTCTGCAGGAAAAAAAGGCAAGTGATCGCGCAGGTGCCTCCATAAGCACGCTAATAAACACTTGGTGTGAAATTCTTGTTCAGTGAATGTCTATGCTTATGCAAAATAAATAAATAAATATATCTTTGGGAACTGACTGATCTATGTAATTTCATACAATGAAAATGATTTGTAATTAAATTGTGATGAGTCAAATAATAATTTAATGAAATCTAAAAAAATTGAGTGGGGAAGTTAAAAAAAAACAACAAAAAAAAAAACAACATATATTGTTCATATTTACTAGGCTTTTAGTAATTGCACAGCTCCCCCTGTCAACGATCTAGTGCCCCCTCAGCACCTGCATTCAAAATTCTCTGGCGACGCCCCTGCATAATGATGACTCTTATCTTTGAAGTGTAAATGATTTTCACATAAATTAGTATATCATTATAAAATATGAATACCACCCTTTCACTTTATTGACTTTCCTAAAGCAGACAATGTGTAACAAGAATGAATCATAAATGCTAATATTATTATTTTTTTGTTAAAAATAAATTGTATAAAAGCAACAACATTAACTACGTTTAGTATAATGACTCATACTGTTTGTACAGTACTGTGAGGGTTATAGTTCTAGTCTCTGCTGTACTCTTCTTTTCTACGCTGGTCCTAGAGGGTGCAACAGGACAAGAAATATTTAAAGTCCACATTTACGCTACATTTCCAAACAGTTAAAATGACAAATAAAGTCATACTCTAAAAGCGCTCCACAAGACTTGTGTGATTATACCATCTTGATGCTCAAAATTGAATGGGAGAATGTACGTTTTAAACAGCTTATTGTACAGGTAAGCTAATCGCCATTCTAATCTAATGAGCTGCCGCCTCGTAATGCACACACATACGCTAGAGGCAGTAGTCCGTACATCATGCGCGGATTGCACGCACAGAATCATTCAGTAGTGCGGCAATGTATTGTCAACACTGTTCTGTGATTTCTCAATAAAATAGCTTAGAAACTGAAAAGTTCTAGCATATATTTATTAGTAACTAAAACCCACAGCTTCACTATTAGTAGAGAGACGCTGCCAGGTAGAATAAATTCACACACGCAATCGCTCTCTCACTAATGCATTCAGGGCCGGTCCTGGTGCCCTAGGCAAGATTTTAGCTGGTGCCCCTTGCATAGCAACCAATTCCACCACCGATCATTCACACAGAAACTGCATAGCTTTATGACATAAAACCAATTACATGTGAAATAAATAAGACGGTTGCACAAAAAAATTCAATATATAAATAAACTGACATTAACTCAGATAGTTATTTAAATTAGAGAACTTTATCGTCCAAAGGCAGCTACAATACTAACATTTAAATCTTAATTTCTTCATTTCAAACATTCATAAATTTAGGGATGCACTGATCTTAATTTTTTCATGGCAGAATCCAATACTAATTTTCTTTAAGCAAAAGACAAGAACGAATGAAAATATGATTGCATGGTTAGTTGCTTTATTAGTCTATATTTTGATCTAAATTAGACTGTATAATTTCAAAACCTGAAGCAAAAACAGAATGATTTGACTTTAGCTTTGGGAAATTAGGCTACACAAATCATACCAAACAGCAGATGGGCTGAATGAAAATGCAAATTCACTCTCTGTCAGCAGGTGGAGCTTAAGGAACCGCAGTGATGCATTGTTTCCTTGATTACCGCTGTAAACACAATTCATACTGAAGCAAGATGAAAGGAAAATGCTATCTAAACTTTTTCTTAAGACAGTCAGTTCCCCTCAGAGATACATTCATATTTCGTGAGGAGTTCAGATGCAAAAGCCTCTAAGTGCCATCTGAAATTTTCTTCTAAAATTAACATTTTATCAGGCTCCTATGTTTAAGTTCAGTAATTTTACCTCAGAGATACATTCATATTTCGTGAGGAGTTCAGATGCAAAAGCCTCTAAGTGCCATCTGAAATTTTCTTCTAAAATTAACATTTTATCAGGCTCCTATGTTTAGGTTCAGTAATTTTACTTTATTGGCAATGTATAGGTCCTTTTCTATGCCATTAAAATGAAATAACTGAACCTAAATATAGGAGCCTGATAAAAATGCTAATTTTAGAAGAAAATTTCAGATGGCACTTAGAAGCTTTTGATTCTGAACTTTTCATTTTCTCCTCTTTGGATTTACAGCCTCTGAAATAAAACAATAACAAAATTATTATTATTAGTAGTATTAGTAGTATTCCGATTTATGGCTGATGGTCGATCGGTGCATCTCTGTACCGCATAGTTCAAATTCAAATATTAAATTGCTTTTATTTTGGTGGTTTGCCAGCAAATAAATAAATGCGCTGCTTGTTTCAGAGTGAAGCATTGCGTGTCATGGGCTACACTCAAACACATTACCCGCAGCAACTGCAGCGTATTGATATTTTTATATTAAATCGCAAGCTTCGCGATATGACTATGGCATTAAGCTATAATGTGATATCGATTATATTTATAACATCAATAACATAAAATATACAGAGATATACGCAAGCTGTAAAAATGTGTGGCGTTCCTGAGAACAAGGTCAAAGACAGTTTGTCATGGGATATCGAACTCCAACAAAAACAAATAGGTCTTTAGAGTGGATTTAAAAACAGACAAGGTTGAGGCAGTTCTGATGTGATAGGGGAGACTATTCCAAAATTTTGGGCCGACAACAGAAAAGGCACGGTCACCTCTCATACAGATTAAATGTAATCTTTACTATGCTACTTTATCTGTATCTGATTTAGAACAAGCAGAAATCTGTGAGAAATATAACGACCCAAAGACAAAATAACTGATAAAAATGAGCAGTGGGTGGGCAAAAAGCCATATGCCATAGCTGTGCACAAGTGTTAGACTGTCAGCTCAAAGTTCTGGCTTATTTGTTCATAAAATGACGTCAACTTGACTTTCATCACATAAATGTTGACTTTACAAAAATCTAAAGTCGTTCAACCCCTAATCTCTAATACATTATACAGTTCCATAAACATGACATTTCCCACAATTCTCTAAGCTCCAACTCTTTCGCCAAGCTTATTAGATCACTTTCTCATGCATTAAGGGCATTAGACAAATGTTCAACAGCAGCATAAAACAACTGAAGTAAAACTGTAATTGATTTGGTGTTTTTGCAAAGCCTGAAGGCTCTTGTAGATTAGTGACGATACGGGTGTCAGTGTCAGTGACTCTACATAGTTCCTTCAGTCTTTGTGATACTGAAACATCTAAAAAGCTTGTGTTAATGGCAGACATTGGCTGAATCTGAGCTCTATTTGTAACTTGAGTGCTTTAATGTTTAAAAAAGTGAAATGCTGAATTGCTGGAAGTCACTTATGCGGATGCTTCTATAATTGCTCAGACATTTAGAAAAAAAAATCATCACATTATTTATCCATTTACTAGAAAAAGGGAGCAGAGAGAAATGGAAGAAAAATCTCACTGTTTGTAAGCATGTATTTAAATTTTTATTGGTTAGATCTAGGCATGGGCAGGGGTGGGATGAGCTCATGTAACATTAGGATTGGGCATTGTTCAAAAATTTTCGATATCGATACCGATACCTTGACTTCGATACTGGTTCCTGAACAATAATTTTTTCGATACCAATTTTATGAAATCTGTTTTAACAAGACTACATTACTTAAAAAAAAAACCGTACAAAAAATATATTTTTTTCAGCTTGTTGAAGTTTTTACAGACTCAAAGACTTAACTCCCGAGCCACTGCACAAAGGAACAAAAAAGCAAAAAGGAACCAAATGTAACCAACACAATAAATCAGTGCAAATCGTTTTAATAAAGTTCACATAGTTTCTACATCTTTTAGGCTAAGTTTACACTAGTGCGTTTTCGTTTTAAAATGCATAGTTCAGACAGAATCATAATTTCTATTGATTTTCCACTGTTTTACTGATGAGCAGCTGCTCCCAGCGCTGTCTGTCTGTGTTTTCTTTTCCGCGACCGCTGTTCTGACTGGGAGGAAGCTCATTTGCTTCTCATATTGAATCACGGCATCAATGTAACCAATGTACTTTTAAATGTGAAACTAAAATTACCAGTAGGTGGCGGCAAGCCACTGTAAGTGAGTCTCTGTGTCATTCATTCAATTAATTATTTCAAAATGACTGATTCATTCAGGACGTAAGAAACCGTTTTTATGAATGGATCAGGGAATCACTGACTCACCCGATTTGTTCCAAAACGCAAATTTATTCAGTAAGGAAACACCGCTGTGTGTTGCTGCAGAGATGCACAACATGGTTTTGTTTGGAACCATTTTCTTTAGCGAAATAGAGCATAAAAGACAATATTGTCTCTACAATTTAAATCACTTAATATTTATTTCTTGTTCATTTAATGGTTGCCCTGACACAAAGAAAAGTCTGCCACAGACCATGCTAACCAAACCGTTCATAATCACTCTAAATGCATGTGCATCTAGGAAGACTGCATATAATTATATGATTAAATATCTATATTTGTTGCTTCACATTGACAATGCTCATTAACAAATAACCTAATTTCAAATATAACAAAATCTGTATCACAGCGATAAGTTATACAGATATCTGAAGCAGCTGCTATAGCTTCTGATCGCTGGTTGCCCAGTTTACATGTCGTTCAGAAGTATTAGCCTCAGTGGACGGTTCTTGTAGGGAGTGAATGACAACGTAAGTAGACACTGTTGGATGTGCAGTGAGCAAATCTGCGGTACCAATAGAAATTGTTTTAATGTGCATGAAATCTCAGTGATGATTTGTACAGGGCATAGTAATAACATTCAGGACTTTACTGAAAACATTTGGGGCTTTATTGAAAACATTCGGGGCTTCAGCCCCCTTAGCCCAACCCTAGCGCCACCCCTGGGTTCCACTTTTGTTAAAAGCTGAAAAATACAAATTTTAGTTTAGAACCACCAGTACTGCCAGTCCACCTTTCTGTAGAAGTTCACAATACACAGCAGAGTTTGCTGAAACGACATACAGTATGGAGGTAGTCAAAAATGCATGTGACAACATCACGTTTGTAGTGGAATCCATCCTGAATGAGTCCCGCACAGCAGTGGAGCTCCACTTATTTGCCTCTCTACCACCTAACATGTAATTGTTATTGTCACGAATCTGGTCCGTGGTTTTCCGTCTGCTCGCCACCAGATGTTGCCTTCCAGTTACATTGACTCTCACACTACACAAACTGTTGCATGTCACTCTGGACTACATTTCCCATCATCCATTGCACTGATTACACACACAGCTGCAACCAATCAAACACCCTACATAAGCCATGGACTTCCTCTTCCTCACTGCCGAGTACGGTTAGCTCATATCGCTACGTCTGTGATAGCAACGTTACGGAGCCATCCCGAGTTTGCCTAGTTTCTAGTCTTGGTCTGTTTCACCTGTTTAGTCTAGTCATGATTTTGGATATCTTGCCTGTCTTTGGATTATTATTTTGCCCTGCTCTGTTTGGACTCTGTTTGACCCTCACCTGGACTATTGCCAGTGTTTCGGATTACCCATTTGGATTACCCTGTTTGGACATTGTTCGCCAGAGATCGACCATGCCTGTTTACCGGACTACTCTTTTGTCTTGCCCATGATATGCCTGTTTGCCATTGTTCGACCCTTGTTTGTTTTGTTATCATGTAAATAAAGCTCTGCAGATGGATCCACACGCCTCACATCTCGTTCGCCCCATAACAGTTATAGGATGTGTTATAAAGAAGCACAACAAAACAGGATTCACTTTGAAGTGTTGTACCAAAACACCTGACCAGGCCTGACCACCTAAAAAATTGGTCAAAATCCCTCTAAACCCAGCCTGCTGACCAGCTAAAACCAGCCAACCAGCTTAGGCTGGTTTTAGCTTTTTTTTATTACATTTTTAAGGCCCTATGAAATACAATTTTTTTCTCAAATTCAGTTTTATTTTAACTAAATTCTATGTTTTCCATTAATTTTCTGGATTCAATTTTAATGTTTTTTTTTTTTTTTAAATTAAAATTACATAAATTGGTGAAGCTGTATAAATATTTTTATGGTGATTTTCGTGGTGCGTTTAGAACAATCACACAACCCTACCTAATGTGGAACCCGGTCTTAACCCTCGGGGTCTTTTGGGGGGGTTTGCATGAGTTTGTGTGGGATCACAAGGCCTATAATCTGTGAGCAGATTCGGGGTCCATGAGGCCATTCATTGTGCTTCATCAGCATTCAGTGAAGAGGTCATTTCGCCTTCAGAGTGTGAATGCCGCCTTGAGATGGTCTGTCTTTAATCTCAGCTGGCAGGGTCTGATGCAGGATAAAGACACCACACATCCTCTCTTCCGCTACTTCCTCCAGGTCTTCTCTAGACTTCCCTCTATCTCACTACCTCTTCATTCTCATCGCACCAACTCTTGCTGCGTTTAATTCCCTCATGATCTTAATGTGTCTGGTATGTTTGACTAGGAGTGTGTGAAAATTTGTTGGGTGAGAAACATTGTGTTTAAAGGCTGTATAATAGATTTTGTTAAACCTATCAAAACAAAATACAATTAACAGATTTACAATGGTTGTTAAAGTTTTTAGGGGATCAGATTTGTGCCCCCTCAGTGGGCCTGGATCTCAATTATAACCAAGGGGAAACCACCCAAAGGAACCTGATTTCAACTGAGGGGCAACACCCCTCAAACCCATGGAACGCAATTTCAACCAAGGGTAATAGAGACCACTATAAATGCCTCGCTAGTTTGTGTGCTCCCAATTTGTTGGGAATCATGTAACTGACCCTTAAATCCTTAAATTCCATTATCCTTAAATTCCATTACCACATTATCCTATGTGGCCTTAACCAGATCAGCAGTAGGGGCAGCGATATCCTGAATGCTTTGTCCAACTGTACACATCTCACCTTGGAAATATCTGAATTGGCATGTAGCTCACAAACAGCTTATAGAATCGAAAGCTCATATGATAGACAGTGGTTAAATATTTGTTTGTGACTTACAGTGCTATCCAGTACCACCAAGAAAATTCAGATTTAAATAAATATAATTTTTGCTATTTACAGTACACCCAAATTGATAAAAGTCAAAGCGAAAGAAAAGAGAGAAAAAAGGTGCTTCTTGGAGTCTGAAAGACACTTAACTTTCTGAAATGTATTGATAACAAGCACTGACATACACCATTGAATGCATACAAAACTTGAACTTATCATTTAACCCTAATGCAAATAAGTGACTTGTACTTGAATAATTGAGAGTTCAGTCCCAAAGTCTTGCCCAAAGGCAATATGTATGTAGGAAAAACCCTAAATACAGTAGCTTAAAACCAACAAAGTCCAGTGGCCGATTTACAGGCAAGACCTTAATCCAATTGAACATCTGTAGAATGACTTAAAATGGCCATCCACAAATGGTTCCTGTCCAACTTGATGCAGCTTGAGTGATTTTGCCAGAATAAATGGCCAAAGGTTTCAGATTGACATTACCATTTATGCATTTGGCAGAGAAAGTTACTAACAGATGCTAACAAAGCTGATCCTACCACTCATTAATTTTCTATAAGGGGATAAATAATTTAAAATTCAATAAGGAAAAAAGGAAATAATTAAATTTGAGGTTTTATTTGCTAAAATATCTTCTCCTTTTGTCATGAATCATGAATGTTCAAATGTGGCAAAGAGAGCCATTGCATTAGGATTGCTGTTTTTGTTTGTTTTATAATCCATTGAGAATGAGACTTGAGAATTACAGTACAGGACAATATTTACAGTGAATTAAAACTTAAATATTTTTATGTTCCTTAAGCTCTCATATGACTTAAAATAAATCATGGCACTCAAATCATGGACTATCTTAATTGGACAATTTTCTTTTAAGAAGCTTGACAGTCCCTGGACACTATATGTTATGCATTGTATAATTCCTGAATACTCTGCATCTTAAAGGGGTCATGAACTGAGAAATCAAATTTTCCTTGAATATGATGGCGCCGACGCTGATGGCTGCTTCCGTGGCGTGCTCCGCAGTTGTTTTTATGTTTTTGTTAGTTTGTCCTGTCTTTAGTTATATCCCTGCAATCAGTTTCACCAGAGACATTCGGAAGTACACACCACCCGATATTTCACCGGTTTTCGACTATTCGGATGATTTATTCACTCATACACTTATTTATCTAACACTCATACTCAGCCTACACCTCAAATTTGCACATAATATACAGTACCTGTACATAAAAAAAATAAAAAATATACCTTGTAATATACCTGCACACACAATTGTCAATTTATATATTTTTATTCCTTATTTACTTGTTCTATTTTTATTTTTATTATCTGTGTTTTTTGTTCTGTCACTGTCATTCTGTTACACTGTGGAAGCTTCTGTCACAAAAACAAATTCCTCGTATGTGTAAACATACCTGGCAATAAAGCTCATTCTGATTCTGATTCTGATTTTGACATATAACAGGTCAAAGAACTATATATAAAAAAACATCCTGTAAGTTTCAAACCTATTAAACTTGTTAGTTTAAAAACAGCTTTTATTGAAACCAAACTCAGGAAACATCGTTTTGGAATGTGCCACTTTATGACGTAATAGTGTGTCTAAGCACCGCCTCCGCAGGAGAAGATCAATGTCTGCTTCTACATCACTGCCTGTTTAGCCATGGCCACTGATATGCGCTTGTAGTAGGAGGAGAGGAAATACTAGAGAGACGCAAACAGGATTACTCCATCAACAGAACCATACAGATGACATTGTAAGATTACAAGACACTGTGTAGTGTAAGTTGTGAAAAATAGTCTTTGAATTGCCTTCCCTGTGATCCGAGCATATCTACAAGTGTGATTAAACGTGTTTTTACCACTATTGCATTGTCTGTTCCAGACCGTTTGATATATACTGAGTATTTATACGTTTTTAACCCAAATGACCCATGTTGTTTTCAGAGTACTTCACAGCAGCGTCCATCTGTTATTTTAATAAGCGAAAGCCAATCATAGCAGTGGGCGTTTACTTGCGAGTCTTGAATGTGTCCTGCCTATAAAAAAAGACCGTTCTGCAGAGAGGCTCAAAAACAGGATAGAAAATAGCATATTACTTCTAAATTATGATGTTTTTGGATGTAAAATCACACTAACATTATAAGTGAACCTCAGAGAACATTATAAAATAGTTTTAAAAATGCTGTTCATGACCCATATAACATCTTTTGTGTGTGTGTGTGTGTGTGTGTGTGTGTGTTTCATGGAAATAAGTAATAGCTAGGTTTGGGACAACATGAGGGTGAGGAAATGATGACATCAATTTCAGTTTGGCTGTGAACTATTACTTTAATAAAAATTAAGTTTTCTACTTGATAACAGTCACTATACAGTATATTTCCTTAACTGACCCCAGTCCTGTTTTTGCTACTACAATCAGTTTCTCAAAGCAGCCCTCATCAACGATACTGACTGAAATAACAATGAGCTGCACACTGAACTGAAGACACAAGTCATCTCTTACTGCCTGATTGTTCCTACCACTTCAGCAATATTTGCAAACTCTTCCCATCTGTGCTGTCCCATTTTTGTTCCCCCCAATCTGCTTATTCAGAGTTCAGACAAACAAAAATGGCCTTCCAGTACTTTTTCAAACAGTGAGAAGGAAGTTATTTTAAAATTCTCTTTTAAGGCTTAATTACTATGTGAGCCAGCCACTCAAGACCTAATTCTCTTAGTTCAGCAGCAACTGATGTTGAAATGCAGGAATCTTGTAACTGTTTGCACAACTAATGTAGGTTGTTGAAATGCAACATCAGATGCTTACTCCCTTAACCCTTAAAGCATGTTCAGTGTCACCACATCTGTCAATCAAATGCCCATCCCATTACCTTTTTTGGTTTTATTATACATAAACCTCCAAAATCACTAAGCAATAATATTGAAATGAATTAGTGTAAACTCTATAAATGAAATGAGCACAAATCAAATAGTATGTGTCTCTCCGAAAGCCGAGCTTGCAAAGAGTAGTATCAACTAAGGCACCAAACCACACATATTTTCTATTATTTTATATGTCTATTTAAATGTTTTAAACCTTGTAAGAAATGACACACTAGGGCTGGGTGATAAACAATAATTATCTCTATATGATTTTCGTTTCTCCAATGGGGCATTTTGACTATCAGCATCTTTTTTATACACAACATGGATAAACTACAACAGGCTAACATGTCAGCTGTGTGGATGCTATTGTTGGATACCATGACTCAACGCCCTGGAAAAATTGTGCACAATTAAATACTAATAAATATGCTATCTTTTATTAATAGCACCTACACTCTTAAAAATAAAGGTGCTTCACGATGCCATAGAAGAACCTTTTTGTCTAAATGGTTCCATAAAGAACCTTTAACATCTGAAGAACCTTTCTGTTTCACAAAAGGTTCTTTGTGGCAAAAGAAGGTTCTTCAGATTATAAAAAGGTAAGAAAGAGATGGTTCTTTAAAGAACCTTTGACTGAATGGTTCTTTGTGAAACCAAAAATGGTTCTTCTATGGCATCGCTTGAAGAACCTTTTCAAGCACCTTTATTTTTAAGAGTGTATAGTGTGATTACTACATATTTAGAACAAAACCAATTAAACACTTTCAACCCAATGTATGCATATGTCATCACATCAAGGAAAACAGTGTTCGTCAAGCTAATTCATGGAAACTTTAATAACTGTAGCGAATCAGCTCATGGGGAAATATGAATAATTAACCATAACTAGTATAATATACACAATGGCCTGAAGAAAATGTGTGTTCATTCAAAGAAAGGTTTTCCTATGAATTAATTAGTAGAAAAGTCAATTTCTACGGTGCGTTTGTCCTGGGGACACAGAATGGGTTATCCTCCTCACATTCCTGGAGGCGTAATAAAACCAGTGATATCATCATTAGTTGTCATGGTGACCAGAGGCCTGTTCTGCCTTTCTGAGGTGTTAAGTGCACTTCGGGGGAAGGGGCCATAGACCCTCGTAATTGGCCATTTGGTTAAGTGAGGGGGAGTTAGATATTATTTGTTAAATATAACAAAAAGTTGTGTGTCTGATTGGTCCAAATGCTACATAACCATGACTGCGCCATGGGTCATGGAGTATACTGTATGACATGCGAGAAACATGCTGCAGTATTTACAATGCTGCTTAAATTGCACTTTGTTCTGTTCTGTTAGTGGTCGAACTTTAGTTTGAACAGACTGTTGCATGCTTCATAGGCAAATGACAAAATCAAAGTTATGAACTATGATGAATACCACTGCAACAGTGTTCGTGAGTTCTTTGTTCTGCTGAGTAGCCCAATGCCTCCTAAAGTTGCCATCCCACTAGCTGATTTTTCAATTTACAACTAATTTTCAGTTGTAAGTTTCATTTACATAGTCTTTAGAAAGTCAAAAGGAATGTGTTCCAGGTTTCTCTAAGGAGGTCGGGGTTAACAGGTCTGATTTAACACCACCTTAAAGATCAATGACAATACAAGTTAACTGAAAATTCACCATTAAACAACCCCATAATGTCATCAATTAATCTGTGGACTGCGGTGCCTGAGTCTTGTTGGATTTAGAAGCGATTGTCAATAGATACCATGCAGTGGTCTGATATCATGATCTGACAAGTTTGTGTTGTTTGTAGCAATGGATCCATCTTGTCTGCTGGGGACTTTCTGGACAGTACTGCTACAGTTATTTTGAGAATTGTTGAAATCTGCGACTAGTTCTAAACACATCTTTGTTGACTATCAACACCATAGTTTGCTTAATAGTGCATGTTCATCTCAAACAATTATGGTAATATGGATTAATAAAACAATAAGAATAAAAAGAAGAAACTCAGTCAAAACTGTATGGATATGTTATACATTTGTAAGTCACTTTGGATAAACACCATCTGCTAAATAAATAAATAAATAAATGTAAATGCATACAGCCACAGTACTGGAAGACAGCTCATTCTACAGTGACTCTATTCTTGTATATGGTGAGTCAGCAGTGGGGTGGAGTGATAAAATTCATTCAGCACCATATATCTATATTACTTTGGCATGTGATTGTATTTCATAAGTATGGTTATGCACAGGTTCAGACAGCCATTTGCTCATGAATATTTAGTCCTTATCATGAATATGCATTGAGTTAGTGCAGTGGCTCTGTTGATGCAGATTTATAGCTGTGCATGGGACATAATTAAAAGGTTGTATACAAGCTGCCATAACTATGAAAACAAGCTACACACAATGTTCCAGACTTCAGGTGGAGTGTGTTGTCTATTTTGAAACAAGTTCCTCAAAAGCATGTTAGCAAATGATGGGTTATGATGATTAATTGTGTCAGTTAATTCATTTATCTCTAAAATGAGTAATTGAGACATGTACACGTTTACTGTATAATGTCCCTATGAAGGAAAACAACAGCATCTGAAAACGTGACCTGGACTAATGCTAATATTGCATATGGTACATGGAGTATTAACACTGTACTACAAAAGTACCATAGCACTATCAAGGTACATGCCAAGAATTAAGTCATCTACAGTAGGTACTTTTTGCCTACTGTTTTATGGATACTGTTAATTCAGACATACTACTCTTTTCACATACTGTTTTTTGTCCACACTGAGGGGAAAAAAGTCACCTAAAAATCGTAACATCTAAATTAACTGGTTTTACTTGAGTCAAAATAATCTTTTTTTCAAATGTGGCAACTGGCAACGTAATTGCCTGGCTACAATTACCACTGCCATGATCACTAGAAAGTACACTCAAACATCTGTTATATACAGCAAATTGTATTTTATGTGCTGTTTGGTTTCATTTGGTGTGATATAGATTGATGAAAATTGTACCTGGCAATTTGTGTGACAAACACAATCTATAATGAACCTAATTTACATAGAAAGAAGGTGTGTTTGTGTGAAAAGTAAGTAAATTACTAAATAAAAAAATTGAAGATGCAGTGCAAATTCAGCACTGAACATTTCAGTACTGTGCCTGTTAAACTGAATTGCAGGTTTGTGGCACAGCTGTTTATTGAATTCCCTCCTAGATATTAAACTTTGATCTGTAACTTGCCCCACACTGTTAGTGCTACAGACATGTGTCAACTCATGCAGCTTGTTGAGGAGAGGTGTGCTTTTACTTGGGGGAGACTTCAGGATGGTCTCTTTTGACTTGTGCCAGCAAGGAACCACTTAGACACTCAGAGCCCCATAGCATCCATATAGCAATGCTCTAAAAAACACTCAGAGCACCTCAGTCCACTGGCAACAACCCCCATTGACATCTGGATAGGCAAGTACCATTTACATTTTCTTAAGAAAAA